>NC_090380.1:70274595-70413197 GCF_036365525.1 Heterodontus francisci
TAGGAATTTAAAAGCTCTTTCCCACTCTTAATAAAGATCCATGTAGATAAGCAGTGGGTTCAGGGAGCCCAGCATGCGGCCGTTCTGGCCGATGAGTTTGCTTTAATTTATAAGCCGGTTTCCCAGGGGACAAACTTTCCAATCAACCCCACAAATCCAAAAAGGACAAAGGGTGGGAAGGTGATCTCTGCCCAGGCAGTCCTGGGAGAGAAAGGAAAGCAGGAGACACAGGGGGTCCTCCTCCAGCCAAAAAGGAAGGTGCTGTGAGCAAGAGTGAGACCCGGAGACCTATGTGCTTCCATTGTAATAAGGCAGGGCATTTAAAAGCTAACTGCTGCAAACGAAAGGGAAAACCAATAGGGTTAATCAGGGCACACCCACTTAGTGAAGACGGGACTTGATGCAAAGCACAGCAGAACAAGCTGTGGCTTGAACTGCAGTAAGAGTGCAACCCAGGAAGCTTACTACGCCAGTGCAGGAAAAGTTAATAAGATTCCTGAAAGTTATCAGGGTTTTGTGTCTGAAGGGAAAGTAACCCAATACCCCTCGAGTGGGCCAAGCAAGCCCATAGTGATTCTCAGGGACACAGGGCCACCAGATCCCCTTTACTGGGAAAAGGCCTGACCTTTCCCCCAGAGAGTACAGTGAATGCCAAAATGGTGGTGAATGGTATTGGAGGGCAGTGTATGCCTGTAACTGTGCACCGGGTGCACCTGGAGTGCGACCTAGTTTCGGGACCAGTGACGGTAGGGATTGTCCCTAGTTTGCCTGTGGACGGGGTTGATCTGCTCCTAGGTAATGATCTGGCAGGGGTGAAGGTGATAGCCCCTCCAGTAGTGAAAGAAAGACCACAGGAGGTCAGAGAGACAGGGCAGTGGCAGGAGACAGTTCCCTGCAGTTTCCCTGAATGTGTAGTGGATCAGGCCATGATCAAACCAGCTCCCCCAGAGGAGACTGAATTGGCACATCAGGCAAATGACCATCAGGACAGCCTGTCCGAGACTTTCTTCGGATAGTTAGGAGACACAGGGAAGGAATTAAATGGATTTTCCCTAGCTGAGGCTCAGCGAGCTGACCCAGTATTGCGAGAGTTAGCACAGGCTGCCCAATTTGAAAGTGAAGGAGAGGGAGTCCCTGATTGCTACTATTTAAAGAATGAGGTACTGATGATGAAATGGAGTTTTCCCCACAGACCTGAGGGCAAGGAGTGGACAGTAGTTCAGCAGTTAGTGGTGCCACAGAGGGATTGGGGAAAAATATTAAGAAGGGCCCATGAGACTACAGTGGCTGTACATACCAGTACACAAAAGACCAAAGCCTACATAAGACAGCAGTTTGACTGGCCAAAACTCCACAAATATGTGGTGGAGTACTTCTGGAATTGTCTCATATGCCTGGTTGAGGGGAAACCCCAACCTACAATGAAACCTGCACCCCTAAGTCCTGTACCGGTGTTAGGAGGACCCTCCAGCAGAGAGCTGGTGAACTGTAAGGGACCCCTGCCGAGAACAAAAGGGGACAGGCAGGCACACGGCTGGCAAATGTTTAGAAAGAGAAGGGGAAAAAGTGACCATGAGGGCAGGTTAAAGGAGGTTCAGAGGAATCCCAGATGAAAACCCCTACTGTCAGGTCAGCCAACCCTGAAAAATGTGAAAAGTTAGACCCACATCCTCCTATGTAAATGCAGACCCTAGAAGCACCCCACCAGAGTTGCAAACAGCATTTACAGAAACCTGCAGAGACAAAGAGACCTGTAGGAGCACAGAAACCGTGAGGGTGATGCTTCACTTATTCGAAGTGTCACAGGAGCGTGCAGTCAAGTCTGCACAAATACCTGCAGGTAGGAGTGTCCCAAAGAACAATGGGGAGATTAACAAAGAATCCTCCCCACAGCCAGAGGTCTGAAGTCAACAGTCTTTGCATGACTCAGAGTTCAGGATAGACCCGCTCACCACTAACTCTCCTGAAAAAAAAAATGACCTCAACATGAACAAAAACCCTAGGCAGTCATGGCAATGGGCAAACTGAAGAAAAGCTTCCCCAAAGAACCACATGGCTTCTGGGATACCAAAGAAAGGGGAAATTAAAGCAGCACAGGCACCCAGAAAAGACAATTTTCATATGCCTTAAGATTGATGAATGAATAGAAATGAATGAGAGAAATACATTGTTTTTCTTTCAGTATCTTATCTTTCTCTCAAATCTTGTAATGAAATGTGTCAAGTTTTTTTAAAATTGCGTTTCATTCCCCAATAAAGCTTAAAATTGTTGCTGGGAAGAAAAGAGGGCCTATCACAAGGAATTGCCAGGTCCCTCGCTGGAAAGAACTTTTTTGCATACTAGCAGACAGTGTTGGAACAAAGGAACCAGTCCCTGCATCCCAATACACAGAAGACCTGGTCAGACCAGTTTAGTCACATGACTAACTGGCAGTTGGAGTATTTTGAATTTGAACTTGCCACAGAGTTTTTAAACTCAGAAAGCTGTTTGCTCCTGGACTGAGAACATCTCTCTCCTGTCTGCTCTCATCTCGCTCTCACAAGCTTTGGAAACCATTGAAGACATACGAACCCCAAGCAAGAAAAGTCTCCTACGGTGAACGTTTAAGAAGAATACTGGGCCCCAATGAAAAGCAAGAACTACCTACAAAAGGACTACAGTGAGCTCGAAGCACAGTAACAAGAGGGCACTGGCAAGCAAGAACTTGGTTTAAAGTGTGTCTACTTCAACGCCAGGATCATCCGGAAAAAGGTGGGTGAGCTTGCAGCATGGGTTGGTACCTGGGATCTCGATGGTGTGGCCATTTCGGAGACATGGGTAGAGCAGGGGCAGGAATGGATGTCGCAGGTTCCGGGATTTAGATGTTTCAGTCAGAACAGAGAAGATGGTAAAAGAGGGGGGGGTGTGGCATTGTTAATCAAGGAGAGTATTACAGCGGCAGAAAGGACGTTTGAGGACTCGTCTACTGAGGTAGTATGGGCCGAGGTTAGAAACAGGAGAGGAGAGGTCACCCTGTTGGGAGTCTTCTATAGACCTCCGAATAGTTCCAGAGATGTAGAGGAACGGATAGCGAAGATGATTCTCGACAGGAGCGAGAGTAACAGGGTAGTTGTTATGGGGGACTTTAACTTTCCAAATATTGACTGGAAATACTATAGTTCGAGTACTTTAGATGGGTCAGTTTTTGTCCAGTGTGTGCAGGAAGGTATTCTGACACAGTATGTAGACAGGCCAACCAGGGGCGATGCCACATTGGATTTGGTACTGGGTAATGAACCCGGCCAGGTGTTAGATTTAGATGTAGGTGAGCACTTTGGTGATAGTGATCACAATTCGGTTAGGTTTACCTTAGCGATGGGCAGGGACAGGTATATACCGCAGGGCAAGAATTATAGCTGGGGGAAAGGAAATTATGATGCGATTAGGCAAGATTTAGGATGCGTAGGATGGGGAAGGAAACTGCAGCGGATGGGCACAATCGAAATGTGGAGCTTATTCAAGGAGCAGCTACTGATTGTCCTTGATAAGTATGTACCTGTCAGGCAGGGAGGAAGTTGTCGAGCGAGGGAGCCGTGGTTTACTAAAGAAGTTGAAGCACTTGTCAAGAGGAAGAAGAAGGCTTATGTTAGGATGAGACGTGAAGGCTCAGTTAGGGCGCTTGAGAGTAACAAGCTAGCCAGGAAGGATCTAAAGGGAGAGCTAAGAAGAGCAAGGAGAGGACACGAGAAGTCATTGGCGGATAGGATCAAGGAAAACTCTAAGGCTTTCTATAGGTATATCAGGAATAAAAGAATGACTAGAGTTAGATTAGGGCCAATCAAGGATAGTAGTGGGAAGTTGTGTGTGGAATCAGAGGAGATAGGTGAAGCGTTAAATGAATATTTTTCGTCAGTATTTACACTAGAGAAAGAAAATGTTGTCGAGGAGAATACTGAGATTCAGACTACTAGGCTAGATGGGATTGAGGTTCACAAGGAGGAGGTGTTAGCAATTTTGGAAAGTGTGAAAATAGATAAGTCTCCTGGGCCAGATGGGATTTATCGTAGGGTTCTCTGGGAAGCCAGGGAGGAGATTGCAGAGCCTTTGTCCTTGATCTTTATGTCGTCATTGTCGACAGGAATAGTGCCGGAAGACTGGAGGATAGCAAATGTTGTCCCCTTGTTCAAGAAGGGGAGTAGAGACAGCCCTGGTAATTATAGACCTGTGAGCCTTACTTCGGTTGTGGGTAAAATGTTGGAAAAGGTTATAAGAGACAGGATTTATAATCATCTTGAAAAGAATAAGTTCATTAGCGATAGTCAGCACGGTTTTGTGAAGGGTAGGTCGTGCCTCACAAACCTTATTGAGTTTTTCGAGAAGGTGACCAAACAGGTGGATGAGGGTAAAGCAGTGGATGTGGTGTTTATGGATTTCAGTAAGGCATTTGATAAGGTTCCCCACGGTAGGCTATTGCAGAAAATATGGAAGTATGGGGTTGAAGGTGATTTAGAGCTTTGGATCAGAAATTGGCTAGCTGAAAGAAGACAGAGGGTGGTGGTTGATGGCAAATGTTCATCCTGGAGTTTAGTTACTAGTGATGTACCGCAAGGATCTGTTTTGGGGCCACTGCTGTTTGTCATTTTTATAAATGACCTGGAAGAGGGTGTAGAAAGGTGGGTTAGTAAATTTGCGGATGACATGAAGGTCGGTGGAGTTGTGGATAGTGCCGAAGGATGTTGTAGGGTACAGAGGGACATAGATAGGCTGCAGAGCTGGGCTGAGAGATGGCAAATGGAGTTTAATGCGGAGAAGTGTGAGGTGATTCACTTTGGAAGGAGTAACAGGAATGCAGAGTACTGGGCTAATGGGAAGATTCTTGGTAGTGTCGATGAACAGAGAGATCTTGGTGTCCAGGTACATAAATCCCTGAAAGTTGCTACCCAGGTTAATAGGGCTGTTAAGAAGGCATATGGTGTGTTAGCTTTTATTAGTAGGGGGATCGAGTTTCGGAGCCACGAGGTCATGCTGCAGCTGTACAAAACTCTGGTGAGGCCGCACCTGGAGTATTGCATGCAGTTCTGGTCACCGCATTATAGGAAGGATGTGGAAGCTTTGGAAAGGGTGCAGAGGAGATTTACTAGGATGTTGCCTGGTATGGAGGGAAGGTCTTACGAGGAAAGGCTGAGGGACTTGAGGGTGTTTTCGTTGGAGAGAAGGAGGAGAGGTGACTTAATAGAGACATATAAGATAATCAGAGGGTTAGATAGGGTGGATAGTGAGAGTCTTTTTCCTCGGATGGTGATGGCAAACACGAGGGGACATAGCTTTAAGTTGAGGGGTGATAGATTTAGGACAGATGTCAGAGGTAGTTTCTTTACTCAGAGAGTAGTAGGGGCGTGGAATGCCCTGCCTGCAACAGTAGTAGACTCGCCAACTTTAAGGGCATTTAAGTGGTCATTGGATAGACATATGGATGAAAATGGAATAGTGTAGGTCAGATGGTTTCACAGGTCGGCGCAACATCGAGGGCCGAAGGGCCTGTACTGCGCTGTAATGTTCTAATAAAAACTCTTCTGATATTGCCTCAAACCTCTCTATTTTTTCTTCGGCTCTTTTCTGTCTCTATTTGCATGTGCATATCGCTCGCGTACACATGCTAGCATGGGGCGCGGCATGTATCTGTAGGCGTTAACCGAATTAGAGTTTATGTTTGAGTTTTAATAAATTTCACTTTTCTTCTTTAAACCTGAGAAAACCTGGTTGTGCTCATTTCTTTGCCTTATAATTGGAAAATGGTGAACAAGGATTCACCAAGGGGGAGCTCAAAACACAGTGTGTTTACAATTACAAATAGACGAAGGTGGCCAGAGATAATTGCCCAGATTTTGCTACGGTAACAACAGCGAAACAGTCAGTGTCACCGTCGTTACTTCACTGAAACTGACAGCAATTCCGGGAGGTTAGTCATGCACAGAATAACATGGAAATCCAGCTTGTCTACTCGCTCCTCCATAGAATGCACTGTAAAGGTTCCCACTAACTGCTATTTCCTTTGCAAACATGAATTGATGAGAACTTCCACTCGAACCCAGTTAGTCTCACTGTAAAACTGTGGTGAAAGTTACACTTTATTGAATGACATGTAACTGGGTTTTTAAACAGTATATTAACTCCATATTTACTGCTAAACACCCTTACTGGCCCTGAACAGCTAGTTTTATATTTGTGGAATGTCAATTTTTTCCACAATGATTACAAATTCCACATATTTTTAACAATATTTTTTAAAAGTCTGTTTATCTTTAATTTAGCTTCCACCCCGATAGTGAAATAAATGTATGACTCTATCTGAAAATTTAAATTAAGTGAAGAATTTTGAGTGGTTTGCTGTTTGTGAATACTTCAATTTGATTGGTTGCCTACATGCATGCTGACATCACTGCATGCTAAGACATGCCCTCGAGTTGGCACCAGATTTAACTTCCATTGGGAAAGGGGAAATTTCCACCACAGAGATCACTAGATCTTTATTGGTAGCTTTCTTCAAGGTCAGTGGCGAACCCCCTTGCTTTGCTGCTAAAATCCAAGCTCAGGTATCTAGAACCCAGACTAATAAAGGATACATCCACAAAATAACATAACTGTTCTTTTCTCTACAGATGCTGACTGATCATCTGAAATGTGCAGCCTTTTCTGTTTTATTCAAGATTTCCAGCATATAGAGCTTTTCCCTTAATTTTATTCCCTACAATAATGTTGAAATATCGCATGATGTCAACTTGTTTGATCAGTTAAGTGAAACTCTCAAGATCATTAAGTCAATAAGCTGACAGATACAACAAAGGGTAAGAATAGGGTGATTAACAAATTACTGATTTCAATAGTGATTAAACCAAGATTTCTGCCAACCTGCCTGAGTTCCTGCTCCATTACTTTGGTTGCTCCCACACTGTCGTAGGCAGCCTCTGCTCCCCTTGGTCTCTGGCATTTCCACTCCCTGGTTGCAGCTTCCTCTGATAGTCCCATTCCCAGGAGCCTTTCATTTTCCTGATGCCTAGGCACTGGTAGATCTGCTCCCAGCCCTCAGTTGCACTCCACTGATTGTGTCCTTTTCCTTCACTCCTAATTACTGCCAGATTCAGGCTTGCCCTTTGCTGCTGGGCAATTCCTACACTGAACACCTAGACTGCAGCCTACGCCATCTTCCATTTGCTCAGGGGTTTCAACCAAAACCTAGCACCCAAGTGCATTCCAATTCAATCTGCTTTCCAGCCGTTATTCTCAAAGATCCAAGATCTCAATATTGTTCCTTCAGACAACAGCCCCATTGCTGTCCAACTGCCAGCAAACCCGCCAGTACTGCAAAATCCTGTTTCCTAAACCAGACTCCAGCCCCAGACCTCCATTCCTCACAATTCCTCATAGCAGCTCATCACCTTCACTAAGTATCATTAACCCAAGCCTCAAGCCTCTAAGTTCACAATTCCTGTCTAGCCCCAACCCTCCCTCCCAAATTCTCATATGCTGCAACAGCTCACAAATATCAGCTCTTCCTGCACAATCCTCGTACTATCCACCATCAATGCAGATATTGCCACCTGCTCCAGGGTCTAATCATGCAAAGAGTACTTGAATAGAGGAATAAATGATAGAGTGAAAGAAACAGTTGAATAGAAGTCAGAGAGATAACCAGAAGGGTGTGTGAGAGTCATAAAATGAGAGGAGTGAACAACAGAGATTTAGAGAGTGGGAAAGAAGCAGACACAGTTACATCAAAATAGAACACATTACATGGATAGAGGGCAGCAACTTACACAGTGACATCCAAAGGTAAATAAATATACACTGTAAAAGTTTATATATACCTCATGCCCACGGACAAGAGCTCGCAGTGCCTGTTCTGTGACTGCCACAGAGTGGCATTCAACTGCGAACAATGCCATGGGACATCACTCATATTTTTTCTAAAGAAGCTTCCAGTAATTAGCACAGAGGTATTGCTCTACAAAGAAAGTTTTGAAATTCAACAGATCAAGAGATTTTAAAAGCATTGGTTGAAACAATAGTAAACTACTTACCTTGTTAGGTTGGTCATTTTTGCCTTGCTTATTACCAGCCCCGAGCTGTAAAGCTGGTCAATCAATTTCCCCAATTTAACATCAGAACTTGGCTTTATTACACCTAGTGTCCTGAAAAGAAAAACAACAGGGACAAAAAAAAAAGTTGTTCAATATCCAGGACAAAACACTTTGAATTTTAGCCAAGTAATAAAAAAAATCCCAAATACAAATCTGCTACTGAAGGACAAATGATGTGCCATTGCTGTTGCCACCAGTACCAACAAAATAGTTATTACAAATTTAGATTCTATGTTTCAGTCTGAGAGGCACAAGACATGGAAGTCAAATCCAACGTATATCTGTTGAAGAGGCAACAAATCTTCTAGGTCAACTGATTACAAATATAGAATTTTTTATGAATGCTCGAAACGTCGAGTGAGAAACATTAACCAATTTTTTTATTTTTTCAGAGCTAATGGAGCCAATATGTATTTCTAGCACTTTCTGCTTTTATTTCAGATTTTCAATTATTTTTGTTATTGCTATAAACAAAGACAGGAACCAGTTGATATACGAACATACGAATTAGGAGCATGAGTAGGTCACTTGACCTCTCGAGCCTGCTCCGCCATTTAATAAGTTCAGCTGAACTGATTACTCCACATTTCCACCTACCCCCGATAACCTTCCACCCCCTTGCTTATCAAGAATCTCGGGAAAGAATAGAGAAGGGGAAAGGGATGAAAATACTTGAGAATGCAAAATGTGGCAAATATCAGTCAAAGGAGGAGGCTGACCAGCAGAAACCTAATGGAGGGGGTTGGGGCTTGATGGCTCAGAAAGGAACAACAGTAACAATTCTTCTAGGCTCCTCTCCACAACAAAGCTGTTAGACCTTGCTTCTCCAAATAATGCCAGATCCCTGAAAGCCCAAAATTGCTAGATTCTGTACCATCCATGCTCAAAAACCTCCTCAGGTCTGCTTGATACCAGGACACCACCTGCACAACCCCACACACCACCAACATCACCTCCTCCATCTCCAGACTCCTCCACTCTCAACTCAGTGTTTACAAACCACGCCATTACATTCTCAGTGCTCCCTGACTCCAAAATCAAGGATCTCTCTCCCAGTGTTCCTAGACTCTTTAAACCTCTTCAGAATACTACTAGATGCTATCACAATAATGTCAATCTCTGGACCCTCTTCCCAGTGCTAACAGCACTATCTTCAATACTGATGTCAGTTTCCCTAGTAGAACAACTTGGTGTAACAACTTTGTTCTTACAAAACGTCCAACTTATTGTGAGCAACATCACAGGAGCTCTGATAGTAATGTATAAAAATTCCAGAGGCTTCCTGTTTGTCACATTCATTGCCTATTATCATGATTTTAGAATAATGTTGTGGCATTGATAATCCTAAGAAATTACACTTTAGAGGAAGGTAATGCCAGGTTCAATAATTTTTACCAGGTATCACTGCAATGCCCGCTATTCAGGTTCCCCACCAGTTTCCTCCACAACAGCAATTACAACACAGACATTTCAAGAGTTCACTGTGGTTAAAACTACAAGGCGCCAGAACTGGAAGCGCATAGAGACCGAAGGGAGTTGTGGGACTGGAGGAGATTACAGAGATAGGGAAGGGCGAGGTCATGGAGGCATTTGAAACAAAGGATTAGAATTTTGAAATGGAGGCACTGTCAGACTGGGAACAAAAACAGACAAAACCTAAAAGCATCAATAAAAACAAGATACTAACAACAAGAAAATCACACACAGAAATTGTAAATAATAGAAAACAATAGAAAACAACAAAGACACCAGATCAAACACAAATATAACACAAAGATAATACAAATACATATGACATGATATATTGCATAACATAACGTTTACTACGAGCAATGTCACAAGATAGTTTTCACTTTACAGAAATATACAGATGAATTTTATACCCTAAAAATGAGTGAGTTGGGGTTGGTGAGATGTTAGAAATTAGAAATATCTGACAATAATTGAAATCACAACACTATTTGATTGGAATGAGCTGGAGTTAACAAATAAAATCCTTCCAAAAAATTAATAATTTGATTAGCTTGGGTTCAATAGATTATTGGATCTTCAGTCCAGATATCCCATCTGTAGCCTTCCAGTTAAAATCTGATGATGCAAGAGTTTAGCTCTAGATATTTCTCAAATAAAGTTCTATTTGCCACAGGACAAAAACTCTGCTTTCGTGCAACACAAAGTTTGCCAACCATATAAATAAAGCAGTGGAAAAAAACCCTATATATAGAAGGAAATGGTTCTTAGCCATGTGTAAAATGTCACACTTATGTTTATGTATCCAGTGCTATGACAGTGGTTCTATACTTTTGTTAAGTTTTTTTTGAGGACTCATGTATTTTAGAATTATGGACAGTGTTTTATCTGGGAAACTGAAAAGGATTCCATGTTTTTTTTTCACTGGGGTCACTGAAAGGACACCAAGAGGTCTTGTTAGAAAACAACATTCACTGGAAGTCACCTGTCTTTAGATAAATACCCAGCAGTGGCTTTTTGACTTGGGGGAGATGTTTACAGAGAAGTGACAGGTCAAGATTTATAGAGGTCAGGAGGCTTGACTCTTGAGATATTGTTTTTGGTTTTGCTTTGGACAGTGTGTTGGGGTGTGAACTGTTTTGAAGGCAGTTGGAGAAAACCAGCCAAGAGAGCAATAACCAGTCACCATCAGCGCCCTCTTCAGTCTTTTGGAGAATTTCCTGAGAATCAAGTGTAAGAAATACAGAAAGTGATGCTGATTTCTCCTGAAAAGCCTGTGAGAAACACCTGATGTTGCATTTCTCTTGGAAAGCCTGCCAATATGATCTTCAACGTCACCTGAAAAGAACTATTATAGAAAGATCCCAGTGACAGCCGTCTACGCGCATTTGGGATGCCAAATGAAAAAGGGGTGACTAACATCTTTCCATATCTTTTTTTTCTTCAAGAATTAGCAAGTATTTGTCCAAAGTATTCTTGTTTGTCTTTTTTTCTGTAACACAGCTCTAAAGATAAAATCTCTATATTTTTCAGTTAACTGGGATGTGTGTGAGAGAGGCAGAGGCAGGAGGCAGAGGGAGAGGGAGAGGGAGGGGCTAAGGTAAAAAGGGAACTCTCATATTTCAATCTGTGTGTTAATGCTTTGCTTTGTTACTGGTTAAGTTTTGTTTTATAATTAATAAACAACAAAATTATCAGTTTAAGAAACCTGATTGATGATTTTATTCTGGAATAAAAATAGAGTCTGTGATTGACCATATCGGTAACTGGATAAACACTTAAACATATGCTGCGACCTGTGGAGAAGTGGAACTAAAAAAAACTGCACTTCTCCCGTCTCGGTCGCAACACCAGGATGAGGAAAATCCATTATGTCATACTTTCTCACCCCATGCATAGACAGATTAGATGCCTATGCACTGAACTCCATACCCTTCCTGTAGACCTGTCGTCAAATCCAGAGTCCTCTGGCAAAAATATCTCGACCACATAGTTATCACTTTCAAAATGATATCAAGACCATGTTTAGCAGAAATCCAACCTAATGTCTTCTTGAAGGACTGTGATAAATCAGTCCACATTAGCTCCCCTGGATCATGTCCTACAGGTCAACTGTCCTCTAGAAATGCAAAACTTAAGGACATCCAACTTCACTCCCTACTTCCTCACTTCATGTGAATGACTGCTGGTGCTAGCTGACCCCATCACGTCAAATACAATCTTTGTGGCTTTAATTTTACAAACCTGGATCAGATTCACTATAAATCTCTCTCTAGTGAGTACACAACTAACACATAAAATCTATATTTATAGCTCAATGTTCACAATAGACAACTAAGAGCAGTTTCTTCACTTTATAGGAAATTACAACTACTTACATCGATTTGGCTATCTGGAATTCAAATCAGCTATCTAGGAACTAACTACATAAAGCTATATCTAATTCGAGTACAAGAAACAAATAGTCCACATATTTACAACATTATGGATTTATACGAACGTACGAATTAGGAGCAGAAGTAGGCCATTCGGCCCTTCGAGCCTGCTCCATCATTAAATAAGATCATGGATGATCTGTTTAAAACTTGAACCACCCAGTCAAAAGTTGATCTTTTTTATCACTGCATTACTAGGTGGAATGGCAATTTCACAATCAAGAATCTTATATGTATGAAAGAGATTTAAATACTGCTTTGACTAGGTTGGCCCAAAGTACACCTTCAGTAATTCACATGAACTCTGAATATATTTAGGAACTAAATTCTTACTTTTGCTTTTTACTTCCCAGTTTGAGAGCTGTGTATTGGTCCCCAAAGCCTACCAAATGGAGCTGACGAGCATATACAGTAATTATGCTGCCAACGAACAAGTCTTCAGCCCGCAATTTTTCATATTTAGTCCGTTTCAGAAAGGTACGATGGTTCTTTATGTCAAACTGTAAAATGGCAAGAATGGGCACCATCAATACATCTATTCGCAAAATAAAACAAACCTAAAAAAGGTCAAAATAGAAGCACATGGAAAAATACAAACTTTCCACAAACAAGTGTTCATGTTAATAGAAAAAAAAGACTGAGACTGACTGCTAAAAATTGCCAGTCTGCCACAGACATCTACACCAGTGCAGTGGCATCAATCACTCCCCTAAGAATATGGTTACCTGTTTTTTTCTAAATAAACAGAAGTCGACTCCTGCAGTGGTGAGATTCAGGAGTGTAACAATGACATTCCCTTGTGATCTGGACTGGCTCTCAGTTACTGAAACACATTAATTGCTTTAATATCTGTGAAAGCAGACCAGATATCGTCTGGTTTGGTTTGTTAGATGCTTCATTCCACAGTAGACAAAACATGCAGAATACTGAAATAAAAGCAAAATACTGCAGGTGCTGGAAATCTGAAATAAAAACAAGAAATGCTAGAAATACTCAGCAGGTCTGGCAGCAGGTGTGGAGAGAGAAACAGAGTTAACGTTTCAGGTCAGTGACCCTTCATCAGACCCTTCATCAGTTAACAAAGTGACATAGAAAGTAGGCAGTCTAAATCCAGTCTGCATAATAGGGGGCAAAAAACTGGGTACAAAGTCAGATTTAGGCTCCAAATAGACCATGAACATCAAGAGGGTTGGGGTAGGGGAATATCCAGAGAAGAATCAGAGACCTGGTGCACAACAGGATAGCTCTGCTTAGAGTGGCAATAATATGGGGTACCACTGCCCAAACATCATAGTATTGGTCCCATAGGATCATGGCTATTTTAGTGCAATTAGTAGGAGTTGCCACTGTTAAATATGGACAAAACTGTAAGGCATTCTTCTGCTTCAAGTTGGTATGAGAACTAATGAAGATACAAGGACTAGAGGACACAGATATTAGGTTTTGGGCATGAAATACGGAGGTGGTGGGGGTGGGGGGGGGGGAAAACAGGATAAGGAAGAACTTTTTTTTTTACGCAGCAAGTGGCGAATGGAATGCGGTTTCCAGTGTCATTCTGTAGGGCTCAGTGTTGGAGCCCCTGCTGTTTGTGGTATATATTAATGATTTGGACTTAAATGTGGGAAGCATGATTGGGAAATTTGCTGATGACACAAAAACTGGCCATGTAGTTGATAGTGAAGCGGATAGCTGTAGACTCCAGAATTATATCAATGGTTTGGTTGAGTGGGTGGAGACATGGCAAATGGGATTCAATCCGGAGAAGCGTGAGGTAATGCATTTGGGGAGGGCAAACAAAGCAAGGGAATACATAATAAATGGGAGGAAACTGTGAGGGGTTAGAGGAAGTGAGAGACCTTGGAGTGCATGTCCACAGGTCCCTGAATGTGGCAGGACAGATATATAAGTGAAGAAGGCCTATGGAATGCTTTCCTTTATTGGCTGAGATATAGAATACAAAAGCAGGGATGTAAAGCTAGAGCTGTATAAAACATTGGTTAGGCCACAGCTGGAGTATTGCATACAGTTCTGGTCACCACATTACAGGAAGGGCATAATTGTTATGGAGAGAGTACAGAGAAGATTTACAAGAATGTGGCCAGGGCTTGTAAATTGCAGCTATGAGGAAAGATTGGATAGGCGAGGGTTGTTTTCCTTAGAAAATAGGAGGCTGACAGGTGGCTTAACTGAGGTGTACAAAATAATGAGAGGCCTCGATAGAGTAGACAGGAAGGACCTGTTTCCATTAGCAGAGAGGTTACTGTGTGTCTGGAATCCACTGCCAAGATCAGTGGTAGAGGCAGAAACCCTCAACTCAGTTAAAAGGAACCTGGACCTGCACCTGAAGTGCTGTGGCCTGCAAGGTTACACAACAGGTGCTGGAAGGTGGGATTAAAATGCACGGCTAGTTTTTCAGCTGGCGCAGACACGATGGGCTGAATGGCCTCTTTCTGTGCTGCAACCTTTCTACGGCTCTATGGTAATGACCTGGAATGTGGTGCCTATGAGGGTGATGGAAGCAGAGATGATCAATGATTTCAAAAGGAAATTGAAGAGGCACTTAAGGGAAATAAACTTGCAGGGCTATGGGGATAGAGCAGGGAAATGGGACTGACTGGATTGCTCTACAGAGAGCTGGCATGGAGTCAATGGTCCAAATGGCCTTTTTCTGTGCTATAATGACTCTATAATGCAGATTTAGTCAACAAGATCTGTTGCAGCTGCTGATCACATTGCATTGCAATGATCTGTACTGAAAATCCAATTTCAAAGTCTATTTGTATCATCCCATTTTCTAGGGATTAAAGAACGATTAGCTATTTCATCCTTCCAAGAGACTAGATATTTTAAGCTCCCTGCCCCATCTGTGAATAACAACTGCATTTCACCAAATTGGTCTAAATCCAAATCGTATTTAATGAACAAAGAAAATGGGCATGCATGGTGTGTGAAAAGATAATACTTAAGTGATCATCATGTCCCATAATAGCGCTTGAGCAGAATAACTCGAAAGTGGAAAACTGATAGAACTCAGTTGCTTTATCTCGTGTTTCATTTAGATTTAAACCAGAAACACTTGGGATAAAATAGTTATTTTTCACAAATATAAAATAGCATCAACTGATGTGTTCTATTAAACTGTTCCATTCTCGTCTCCCCTTGGGTACAGTGGGCATCTTGATTAAAAAAAAAAGGCAAATTCTTTGCTTAAGAAATAAATAAACTATTTCTGTTTGGTTAAAGAAAAACTAAAATTACAAAATTAACTAAAGCACCAGGTTGGAAACTACGCATCTTCAAACTTTAAGTATCCATGTACAAGGAACCTGAAAAGATACAAAATAGTGCCAGTTTGAAAGTCCATAGACAACTTAATTTGTACTAGATAAGGGAAATATTTATAATCTGTAGAATCTTAGAATACTTTTATTCTATCTATAGTGTAATAAAGCTCAGAAGCAGTAATAGGTACTCTTCTTCAGTCCAAAAATTCAACCTAAATTCTAACTGTATAAGTACTTTTGTCCTTTACGTTTAATTGTCAGCTCTAGCAAACATTTATTACTTAGACTATTTAAAGCTACTATTTTTATTTTGTATATACAATGCATCATACATAAACAGATAAATGCTCCACAACTTATGTTGCAGAGATCCTTTGTGGTTGCTTGAGGAGCCTAAGCCATAAAAGTTGAAGACAGTGGTGATCATCATAATCAGACAGAACAATTCTGCAAATAAGCATGGATTCAGATCTTCACTCAGAAGGTCACAAAAGATGGCCAATTACAGAACCCTTCTGGCACAGAGCTCCTCAGAGGCGGTCCTCATAAACCTATGCTGTCTGTAGACTCTTTAGAAGGGAGAGATAAATGTCAAGTAGGATGCAATCATCTGTCATTATACCCAATTCTCATTTTCTCGAAATGCTGCTGCACTTCCTTCTCCTCCATAACAATATGGATAGGTATTCCCATGAGAAAAGCCATAACAGCCCTTAAGTCAACCTGACTGTTTAGTCTGAAGATCTTCAGATTGGGTGAGACATTAACACTTAGCATAAATCAAGGGCAAGTCTCAGTAAGTGCAAAGCAAAAATAATATTCATTAAATTAAGGTTTGCTTTATGTTCTCGGGATGTGAGCAGCAATGGTAAGGCCACATTTATTGCTCATCCCTCGTAGCTTTTTTTCCCCCCAAGTAAGTGAGTGGCTTTACAAGACCATTTTATAGGGCATTAAAATTAACTATGTAGTTTAGATTCTTGCACAGCACAAAAGGATGACAGGGTATATTTTCTGAAGAGTATTCATAAAACAGTTGGATTATCAATGTTTTTAAATTCAATTTCAGTCTTATACTATACATCAATGCATTGAAACCTCAATCATCCAAAATTTATTGAAGAATCCCTAAAGGATAACAAAATTGACAGATAATCATGAGTTCCTAGATACAGAAATTAATACAATGGTCATAACTTAAAAAGTGTTGTTATAGTTGATCAAGAAAGGGAGATAAACTCCAAGAAAAAAAAATGAAACACAAATAACAAAGAGAAGCTGTGCAATGGAGTGATGTTTTGTGTAAGGCTTAATAATGAAGCTTCCACTGTACATGTAACTTTGAAATATAGCTTTATATGGATATTTTGTTTCAGCATTCCATTCACTTACATACTGAGACAAATTGAAGTTCTGCTACTGCCCGCCAAAGCCAATATTGGCCACCATAGCGGAGACCAGGGATTGATTAAAAAAACAGCACCAAGAAACAAACAAAACTCTTACCATTTCAATAGATCCATCTTTTGGATAAAACAGAAATAGGTAACGCCGAATTAAACTAGCACTTGTATCATACCATTCTGCTATAAATGAAAATTTTTCTTCGTGATCCTAAAAGGGAAGGGGAGAAAAAAAAAACACAGATAGAAGACATTAACAACACAAACTTTTTCAGTTGTTGCTGTCATTTATAAACTGTTACTTTCATAATTAATTCCTTAAGTTCCTAAAGCAGTAGTGAAATGTAACAGTATACTACTATTTATGCAAATTTTAACCAAAATCTAAATTAGATCTAACAAACTACATAACATTAATGCCCACAAAAATACGCTGTCAGAATTATTGTGCTGCATGGGAGATTATTACAAAAAGAATGAAGACTACCTTATGAGGTAGGCAACCATTATTTCCCATCCTCTACACATTGCAGGAGTATATTAAGTAGCACAGAGTTAAGATCACCAGCCATACAAATCTCTGAGCAATGCCACAGGTAATCCACCAGTAATTTCTATAGACACTCTAAATTGAAATACATCTATCTTAATTTCAATTTTACTTTGCCAATGTAAAGCGAATTAAATATTACTCTTTTATGCAATACTTTCTCTTTTTATTGTACTTTATGTCCAACTGTCACCAACCTTGTGACTTCACAAAAAAAAAGCCAATGGACTGCTTATATCCAGACCTCCATCAATATCCCAGCTACTAGAAAAACACAAGGTACAGTTCTCACTTGCCCAGATGTGACCCCAAACCATGTTTTCCTGTCCATTTACAAGGCACCACAGCCTTGCAATAGATGTCAATGGCGAGAACAGCAAATAGCACCGACATTAATACAACAGAAGAAATTAGGGAGATGACCGGAACAAAGAATAAAAAGGCAAGCACAGCTACAAACCCTTTATTTTCCCATACTGTCACCTTCAACTCCACTCACATCCTCCAGATAAAGGAAAAGTTGTTCAAGGTGAGCACAGATTCAGCATAAGTCAGGCAAAGGAGAATGGTGTTTGGAGGTTTTTTGGGCTGCTTCTCAAGGAAGAAACAGAGGGCCTGCAGAATGTCTGAGAGAGGGATGAAGGTGCAGAGTTACTGCACATCCATAGTCAATAGGCCAGAAAACTGCAATTCGTTAGTGTGGACAGCAACGGAACAGGTGCAGTTGTAGGTAGGGAAGGATTTGCAAAGGCGGAAAAAGATGAAGTTGAGATGAGCAGAAATAAACTCTGGGAAGAACATACTGAAATGACAGGTATACCAAAACAGTCCTATCTGCAAATCTTTGGGATGAGGCAGAAGTGGTTATGTGGAATTGGGGTCTATGAGATTGTGGGGGAGAGTAGTTTTAAGGACCAAGATGTGAACAATAATGGTCAATAAATGATGGTGTGGTATTCAGCATTGGGATCATGATCCAGTGGAGGTAGGGAGGAGCTGTCAGAATTGGCTTTCAGCCATAGCAAGGTAGACGTCCTTCGAAATAAAACAATAGAAAATGCTTGAAATAGTGGCCTACTGACTCCCACAACTACCTTGTCTACATTTCCTCCCATCCTGCTTATTGTAAAGACGCTATTCCATTCTCCCAGTTTTTGTGTCTCCGTTGCATCTGTCCTGCTGAAGCCACTTTGCATACCAGCACTTGCAATATGTCTTCCTTTTTCCTCAACGAGAATTTCCCTCCGCTGTGGTTGACAGAACCCTTAATCATGTCTGTTCCATTTCCTAAATTTCTTCTCTCACCCATTCCCCTCCCTCTCAAAGCCACAATAGGGTTCCACTTGTTCTCACCTTCTACCCCACTAGTCTCCACATTCAACAGGTCATCCTCCACTATTTCCACCATCAAACATATCATCCCCTCCCCTTTTAGCTTTCTGAAGGGATCATGCCCTCTACGACACCCTGGTCCACTCTTCCATCACTGCCAACATCGTCCAGGCAAGCGCAGGAGATGTAACAACTGCATTTTTACCTCCTCCCTTGCCACTGTCCGTGACCCAAACACTTAGTCCAGGTGAAGCAGCAATTTATTTACACTTCTTTCAATGTAGTACCCTGTATTCACTGCTCACGATACAGTCTCCTTTATGTTGGAGATACTGAATGCGGATCAGATGACTACTTTGTGGAGCACCTCCATTCAGTCGGCAAGTGTGACCTGATCCTCTGTCAACAGTCATTTTAATGTTCTACTCCACACCCATTCATGTCCTCAGCCTCAGTTCAAATCCGCATCTCATCTTTCAATTAGGCATTTCTGAACTTCCGAACTCAACATTGAGTTCAACAATTTCAGATCATAACCTCTGCCCCTTTTTTTGGGGGGGGGCAGCTATTGATGATGATTCCACTATTCCAATTTACACCTTATCTGGAACCAATTTTTGCTGCTTGATTTGTCCCATTACCATCTCCTTTTGCCTTCCACCATCATCTCTTTGATCATTTAATCTCTCCTGCCTTTCACCGATCACAAACCTTTCCTTTTGTTCTTTCCATTCCACCCTTTTCCTGCCTCTGTACTTGCATAGAACCGGTTACATCTCTAGTTTTTTTCCAGTTTCGTTGAAAGGTCATCAACCTGAAACATTAACACTGTTTTCTTTCCACAGACATTGCCTGACCTGCTGAGCATTTCTAACACTTTCTATTTTTATTCCAGTTTTCCAATATCTACAGTATTTTGCTTCTGCAGAAATCCTTTGAAGTCTGGAACAGTGAGTGAGGTATCACTTTTTAATGTTAGTATCAAGCACTACAGGGACTACAGGCTTGTCAACTATATTAAGTCCATGACACGCAGCTACATTACTAATTTATTACTTTGATGATATCCAAGGTTTTCTTACAGAAGCAACCAGTTATACTGAATATGGGAGAACATCTGTAACAGCAACGCATTTTTTTAATGTTGTGGTGAAATTGTCCATTTAAGCATGATGATTTGGAATGCACTACCTGAAAGGCTGGTGGAAGCAGTTTCTTGAATAGCTTTCAAAAGAGAATTGGATAAATACTTCCTGAGGAAAAAATCTCAATGCTATGCAGAGCTTGCATGATGGGCTAAATAGCCACATTCTGTGCTGTATCATTCAATGATTTTACGCAAATACAGCCTGGTAAATGTAACGTTATATTGGGCTTACAACACCAATTCCCTGAAAATTTCAGTACAGCACCAATGAACAGCAGCCACCCAGGCACCAGGGGCTGAAATGGAACAGCAGCAGTGATACAGAGTGATAGAGAGTGATAGAGAGTGATGGAGCACAGCACGAAAAATCATGTGGGGAGCTTCCAGGTTCAAAGGCATTTAGTGCATGAAGAAGTGACCCAGCAATGGTGGGGTGGGGGGAGGTCCTGAAGGACAACCCCCTGCCCTTGCTGCCGACCACCGAACCCCTGCCCCCCCGCGATCCCCACCTCGTAGGACCTCTCCCACCCTGACCTACCTTAAGCCCGGTTCCAGCGCCGTTCCTCGGTGCCTGGTCGCTGCAGCTACAGCAGTGGCCACAGCATCCATGGTGGCACTGCAGCTGCTTGCCTCTCATTGGCCAGCAGCTCTGCAAGGCCAGGACTTCCAGCGACGGGATCCTAAATCCTACAGAAAGCCCATTGCTGTCAAGTTAAGTGTCTGATTGGCACTAAATCCGGTGGGCCATCAATACAAGAGGCGATGCGGGGATCTCGGTGTCGGTTTCCCCCGACGTCGAGACCCCTGCCGCCAGCATAAAACTCGACCCATGGTTGCAAGGAGACGAAGGTTGGTAAATAAATATTCCAAGTTTGCACAATATTTCAAAAAGACAGACAGAATGGAAAAGGAGGGTAGTAGTCCTGACAGTAAAGGATGACATAAGGACAGTGGTGAGAAAGGATCTTAGCACAGAAAGTAGAAAGTATGGGGAGAGATTAGAAATAACAAGGGTCAGAAATCATTGGAGGAGTAGTTTTTGGCTGCCTAGAAGTAGTTATACTGGTGGGCATAGCATTAAGCAGGAAATAATTGGAGCTTGTAACAAAGGAAATGTAATAAGTATGTGGTACTTTAATCTTCATATAGACTGGACAAATCAAATTGGCAAAGGTTGTCTGGAAGATGAATTTGTAGAATACTTTTGCAACAGTTTCCTGGAACAATATGTTGTGGAACCAACTAGAAATAAAGTTACTTTAGATCTATTATTA
This sequence comes from Heterodontus francisci, assembly GCF_036365525.1. Classification (NCBI taxonomy): domain Eukaryota; kingdom Metazoa; phylum Chordata; class Chondrichthyes; order Heterodontiformes; family Heterodontidae; genus Heterodontus; species Heterodontus francisci. Next base: position 70,295,608 of record NC_090380.1, read on the forward strand.
TGCAAGGAGGCAGGTTTAATTAATAATCTCAAAGCAAAAGATCCTCTAAGAAAATATGATCATAACACAATTGAATTCCAAATTAAATTTGAAAGCCTTCATTGTTCACTCCCTCCACCAACGAAACACAGTGACAGCAATGTATACCATCTACAAGATGCACTGCAGCAACTCACCAAGGCTCCTTCGACAGCACCTTCCAAACCCATGATCTCTATCACCTAGATGGACAAGGGCAACAGATGCATGGAAACACCACCACCTGCCAGTTCCCCTCCAAGCCACACACAATCCTGACTTGGAACTATGTCACCATTCCTTCACTGTCACTGAGTCAAAATCCTGGAACTCCCTTCCTATCAGCACTGTTGGTGTACTTACATCCCAAGGAGTGCAGCAGACCAGCACCTTCGCAAGGGCAATTAGGAATGGGCAATAAATGCTGGCCTAGCCAGCGACACCCACATCCCAAGAATGAATATAAAAAAAGTGGGACTAGCGAATGGCCTGCTGTAACCATTCTATATAATTCTAAGTCAATTTTATCCCATCATAAGGTACTATTAATAAGCAGTGTATTGAAGCACCTGAGGTGCTTTGCAAAGAAATAACTCCCACTGACCTTCATATTACCCTGAACTGTAAAACATTAATTTTATGCTTTTACCTTCTACTTAGTTTAGTCTTTAATGTTTACCTTTCTCTTAATACACTGGATCCTTCAAATCTTGCAAATTCAAGACTAGGTAGTTTTGAAAATGGTTAAGTGTTGAACATGTATTTACATCAGAAATAACTCAACTGCCACCTCACTGCTTTATCATTAATGTCCACTCTCAAGTATGACCTTACAATTAGGGATTAACCACATGAAAATCATGTATGATTTTCTTCATTTTCAAAAAGATTTAAACATTTATAGAGTTTTTTTTACATAAATCCATTATAAAAATGCAAGATAAAGTATTAAAGTTTTTCACTTGCCCTCAAAATTGAACCCTCCCCAAAGCCAAGAAAAGAAGTGTTTGTGACCTTACTTATGCCACTCATGATCCAGAGTCAAGTACTCAAAGTGAGATAAGTGACTTATGATAATTTCTGCCATGCCAACCATCGCTGTTTAAAGCAAAGAGTCTAAACTACAGGGTAGGGTTCGCTGACAAAAATCAGTGTGGACCAGGCCCCTATCCCCTTAGTGCTGCTCCTCAAGTCCTGCTGTAATGATTCCTACCACAGCATACTGTAAACAGGAATTCGAAGAATAAGAGTTCTTGTACAAATCACTTCACAGCAGGATTCAGGTAGCAGTGACATTGTGGGGAGAGGGAGGGGAAAATGATGACAAGAGAGACGGAACAGGTAAAAGCAGAAGACAAGAAGGGGCAGAAGCCAACAGCTCCACTTTGGGATGGGGGAACGCCAGCATAACTGAGGAAGATGGAAGGAGCGCTAGCTTGAATGGTGCAGTTGGGGTGGGGAAAGAAATGGGGAAAAAGGGGGAAAAAGAAAAGATTGCCAGCATGATTTTAAGAATGGAGGAAGAAGCTGGCACAAATGGTGTGAGGTGGTGGGGAAAGATCATCTTGAACTGGGTTGGAGGGGGAGAAGAGTTGAATTTGGGGAAAGAAAGGGACAAGAGTAACAGTATGAACTGGGAGGGTTGATGCGAGAGAGGAAAGTTGGAGGCAGTGCAAAGACTCTAAACTGGAGAAAATAGAGTGCCTTTTTGAACGGCAACAGGGTGAGTATGTGAAGAATGACTGTTGATGTTACATTGGATGTGAAGAAGGGAGTTTGGTAAATGAGTTAATCTCTCAGGACGAGTTTTTGTTTTGTTTATATCTAGCAATTAATTGAAATTCCAGTTTCAGTTAAAAGGTAAGGACGGTTTCTTGCAGTTTTAAAAAGGGGTATACGAACACTCAGAGTAGCTGTAACTAGTTAATCAGGTAGCTAGCTTAAACTGGTTTCTGAGCTGTAGCAGAGCTCCAGCAGAGCTGACACAGCATTGCTTTCAGAGTATAAATTGAGGGGACTATCAGTGCTGCTTGTCTGCATTGAGTGCTGCTGGAGGGCACAGAGCGTTAAGAAGGGAGTTTGGTAATTGAGGGAGTTTTTTTAAGGAGCGGAACATAAACTACGAAGAAAATTTGAGTGCAGAGGATAAAGTGGGAGTTTGGGGCGTGAGGGAGGGGCTCCTTTCTTTCTTTCTTCTACCTTTTTTCAGCCTCCAGTAGCTGCCTCTCTCTTCAGTATAGGGGAAAAAGTTGATTGGTGAGTAACTGGTAAGTTATTTTACTTCTCATTGTAATAAAAAGTTTTTAAAGTTACGTTATGGCAGATCAGCTTGGCCAAGTGGAATGTACGTCCTGCGATATGTGGGAAGTCACGGACGCACCACGTATCCTAGACCAACGCATCTGCAGAAGTGTCACCAGCTGCAGAAGCTTGAGTTTCGGAACTCAAGCGACGGTTGGAGTCACTGTTGTGCATCCGCGAGGCAGAGGACTACTTGGACAGCACGTTTAGGGAGGAGGTCACATCGCAGGTTAGCAGCATGAAGACAGAGCGGGAATGGGTGACCGTTGGCAGTCTAAGAGATCCAGGCAGGCAGTGCAAGAGTCCCCTAAGTCTATCTCGCTTGCCAATCAGTTTTCCATTTTGGATATTGGTGAGAGCAATGGTTCCTCGGGGGAGTGCAGCCAGAGCAAAGTCCATGGCACCACGGGTGGCTCAGCTGCACAGGAAGGGAGGAAGAAGAGTGGAAGAGCAATAGTGATAATGGATTTGATAGTCAGGGGATGAGACAGGCATTTCTGCAACAGTAAACGTGACCCCAGGATGGTGTGTTGCCTTCCTGGTGCCAGGGTCAAGGATGTCACAGAGCAGCTGCATGTCATCCTTCTGGGGGAGGGTGAACAGCCAGAGGTCATGGTCCACACTGGTACCAATGGCATAGGTAGGAAGAGGGATGAGGTCCTGAAAGCAGATTTTAAGGAGTTAGGAAGAAAATTAAAAAGGACCTCCAAAGCAGTAATCTCAGGATTACTCCCAGTGCCATGTGCTGGGGAGTATAGGAATAGGAGGATTGATCGATTGAACACGTGGCTGGAGAATTGATGTAGGAGGGAGGGCATCAGATTTCTGAGGCATTGGGACTGTTTCTGGGGCAGGTGAGAACTGTACAAGATGGACGGCTACACCTCAACAGGACCGGAACTAACATCCTCAAAAGGGAGATTGGCTGGTGCTGTTGGGGAGGGTTTAATCGAGCTTGTCAGGGGGATGGGAACCTGAGGGGTAGCTCAAATTGGAAGTTACCTAAGCTGGTAACAGGAGGTAGAAAAGTAGACATTAGAAGGCAGGCGAATCAAAGGTGAGCATCAACTAGGCTTAGAATGCAGAATTTCAAGAAGACAAGGTTAAGGGCACTCTACCTGAATGCACACAGCATTCGCAACAAGGTAGATGATTTAAAGGCCCAAATCGAGGTAAATGGGTAAGATCTAATTGCCATAACGTAAACGTGGCTACAGGGTGACTAAGACTGAGACCTGAATATTCAAGGATATTCGACATTTTGGAAGGACAGGCAAAAAGGAAAAGGAGGTGGTGTTGCGCTGATAGTAAGGGATGGAATCAGTACATTAGTAAGGGAGGGTCTCAGATCAGAAGAACAAAATGTGGAATCTGTTTGGGTGGAGCTAAGAAACAGCAAGGGGCAGCAGACATTGGTAGGAGTTGTTTATAGGTGTGAAACAGTACTGGTAGTGTGGGACATGGCATTAATCAAGAGATCAGAGAAGCATGTGACATGGGTAATACAGTAATCATGGGTGACCTCAATCTGCATATAGTCTGGGTAAGCCTAATGAGCACTATGCTGTGGAGGATGAGTTTCTGGAGTGTGTTAGGGATGGTTTTCTAGAGCAGTATGTTAAGGAACTGACTAGAGAACAAGCTATTTTAGATCTAATGTTATGTAATGAGAAAGGGCTAATTAATAATCTTATTGTAAAAGAACCTTTAGGGATGAGTGACCATAATATGATAGAATTTTACATTATGTTTGAAAGTGCGGTAGTTAAATCGGAAGGCAGGGTGTTAAATTTGAATAAAGGAAATTATGAAGATATGAAGGGCAAATTGGCTGAGGTGGATTGGGAAAATACATTAAAAGGTATGACAGTACATAGGCAATAGATAGTCTTTAAAGAAATATTACATAGTTTACAGCAACTATACATTCCTTCAAGGCACAAAAACCACAAAAGTAAAGGCAGTCAACCGTGGATAACAAAGGAAGTTAAGGATTGTATAAAATTAAAAGAAAAGGCCTATAAAGTTGCCAGAAATAGTAGTAAACCCCGAGGATTGGGAAGATTTTAGAATACAGCAAAGGAGGGCGAAGAAACTGATAACGAAAGGGAGAATAGAATATGAATGTAAGCTAGCAAAAAATATAAAAACAGACCGTAAAAGTTTCTACAGGTACATAAACGGAAACATTGGGCTAAGATAAATGTGGGTCCATTACAGGCAGAGTCAGGAGAATTTATATTGGGGAATAGAGAAATAGCAGAGAAGCTAAATAATTACTTTGTGTTTGTCTTCACGGAAGAAGATACAAGAAATCTCCCAAAATTAGGGATCCAAGGGATTAGGGAGAATGAGGAATCGAAGGAAATTAGTATTAGTAAGAAGGTTGTATTGGAGAAATTAATGGGGCTGAAGGTTGATAAGTCCCCAAGACCTGATATTCTACATCCCAGTTTTGAAAGAGGCAGCTATGGAGACAGTGGATGCATTGGTGATCATCTTCCAAAATTCTATAGATTCTGGAGCGGTTCCTGCAGATTGGAGGTCACAAATGTCACCCCACGATTTAAGAAGGGAGGGAGACAGAAAACAGGGAATTACAGACCTGTTAGCCTTACATCGGTCGTTGGGAAAATGCTAGAATCCATACTAAAGGATGTGATAAATGGACACTTGGATAGTAATGATCTGATTGGGCAGAGTCAACATGGATTTATGAATGGAAATCATGTTTGACGAACCTGTTGGAGTTTTTTTGAGGATGTTATTAACAAAATTGATAAAGGAGTTGGTGGACGTTGTATACTTGGATTTTCAGAAGGCTTTTGATAAAGTCCCCCATTAGCAAAATTAAAGCACATGGGATAGGAGGTAATATAGGGGAATGGACTAAGGATTGGTTAACAGGCAGAAAACAGAGTAGAAATAAACGGGTCATTCTCGCGTTGGCAGGCTGTGACTAGTGGGGTACTGCAGGGATCAGTGCTTGGGCCCCAGCTGTTCACAATATATATCAATGATTTGGATGTGGGGACCAAATGTAGTATTTCCAAGTGCGCAGATGACACAAAACTAGGTGGAAATGTGTGTTGTGAGGAAGATGCAAAGTGGCTTCAAGGGGATTTGGACAGACTTGGTGAGTGGGCAAGAACATGTCAGATGGAATATAATGTGGAAAAATGTGAGGTTGTCTACTTTGGTAGGAGGAACAGATGTGCAGAGTATTTCTTAAACAGTAAGAGATTAGAAAGTGTAGATGTACAAAGGGACCTGGGTGTCCTTATCAATAAGTCACTGAAAGCTAACATGCAGGTGCAGCAAGCAATTAGGAAGGCTAATGGTAGGTTAGCCTTTATCGCAAGAGGATTTGAGTACAGGAGTAGTGAAGTTAAAACAGGAAATGCTGAAAATAGTAGGTCTGTCAGCATCTGTGGAGAGAGAAGCAGAGTTACTGTTTCAGGTCAGTGACCTTTCATCAGAAGGTTCTGATGTTTCTTTCTTTACTCAGAGGGTTGTGAATCTTTGGAATTCTCTACCCCAGAGGGCTGTGGAAGCTCAGTCATTGAGTATGTTTAAAGCAGAGATTGACAGATTTCTAAATACAAATGACATAAAGGGATGTGAGGATAGTGTGGGAAAAAGGCATTGAAGTGGATGATCAGCCATGATCATAATGAATGGTGGGGCAGGCTCCATGGGCTGAATGGCCTATTCCTGTTCCTATGTTCCTATTGGGGCAAGTGATGGTCTAGTTGGTCTGTTGAAAAATCTAGAACGTTATTTTATTTTTCCTTTAAGAATAAAAATATTAACAATTGCAAAGTGTAAAATACACAAAACAGCACATTTCTAATATTAAAAAATAACATTTTTATGGGAACATGCCACTGGACACCCACCACCCAACCCCAGCCCCTCTCCCCTTTCAATTTTCAGCTCTGAGCGAAGATCTTACACCCAAAACATTAACCTGTCTTTTCTCTTTGCAAATGCTACCTGACCTGCTATGCAATACCAGCAATTTGTTTTTTTGTCCTCTTTTTATATCTGCTATTACAACAATTGGTTACACTGTCACTCCATATATCAGTTCAGCATTTCTTGGACACATCAATGCTATGTTTCTAGAAAAATTGGTTAAAAATATTAATCTTGCCATTAGGACCTCAAGGTGGCCATTATATGCACGGCAATAATCTCCATAAATTATTCTTGAGGGGAGGGAGACAAAGTTCTGGAGAGTTATCCTAACTGTGTCATACACACGTTCCAGGAATGCAACCAAGTAATGCTGAAGGAGGCCTGGAAGCAGGTCATCTGGCCAAACTCCCAACTAAGTAGGTGGCTAGTCACCCAAGAGTTGGGAAAGGAAATATATTGCACCTTATAAGTTTCATAGGCAATAAAATAAATACATGCTACAGCAAAATCAATTAGACAATTAGCAGTTAAACACCTTTACTCAAAATAATCCTTGCTACCACTTTTACAACTGAAGAATATTTTTCCCTTTATTACAAAACATTAATTTTTTAAAAATCTAGTAAAGAAACCAACTTAAAGGGCCAAGACCTATCGTGCAAGATACTATCAAGATCTAGAAGAGAAAACATTGTAACATTAGACAATATGAAGTTTGAGTTTTAGAAGCCTGAAGACAGCAGCAGAAAGGAAAATCAAAGTAGGAAAAACAAAGTAGTAAGCAGTTCCCAAAGTACTACAAACCAGAGAAAGAATGATTGGTTGGTGAGTAACAGCTGTTGGGGAATAACTCTAAATAGCTGGGTAAGTAACCAAAGTAAAGAGAAAGATCTACAGTTTTTTTTAAACCTAGTAGGTAGTTTTTATTTTTAGGGAATCAAGGTCCCTAGTGTAAATCATCTAATTTTTGGGTAAGTTAAGGGGATAAATTAAGGGTAAGTCATGGCAGGGCAGATTGGCAACGTAGAGTGCTCCTCCTGTGCGATGTGGGAAGTCAGGGACACTTCCAGTGTCCAGCACAAACACATGTGCAGGACATGTCTCATACAAACATAGAAAATAGGTGCAGGAGTAGGCCATTCGGCCCTTCGAGCCTGCTGTGCCATTCATTATGAGCATGGCTGATCATCCAACTCAGTAGCCTGTTCCCGCTTTCGCCCCAGACGCTTTGATCCCTTTAGATCCAAAGGCTATAGCTAACCACTTTTTGAAAACATTCAATGTTTTGGCCTCAATTACTTTCTGTGGTAGCGAATTCCACAGGCTCACCACTCTCTGGGTGAAGAAATTTCTCATCTCAGTCCTGAAAGGTTTACCCCATATCCTTAGACTATGACCCCTGGTTCTGGACTCCCCCACCATCGGGAACATCCTTCCTGCATCTACCCTGTCAAGTTCTGTTAGAATTTTCTATGAGATCCCCCCTCACTCTTCTGAACTACAGCGAATAGAATCCTAACCGACTCAATCTCTCCTCATATGTCAGTCCCGCCATCCCAGGAATCAGTCTGGTAAACCTTCACTGCACTCCCTCAAGAGCAAGAACATCCTTCCTCAGATAAGGACACCAAAACTGCACACAATATTCCAGGTGTGGCCTCACCAAGGCCCTGTATAATTGCAGCAAGACATCCCTGCTTCTGTACTTGAATCCTCTCACTATGAAGGCCAACATACCATTTGCCTTGTTTACCACCTGTTGCACCTGCATGCTTACCTTCAGCGACTGGTATACGAGAACACCCAGGTCTCGCTGCATATTCCCCTCTCTCAGTTTATAGCCAGATAATAATCTGCCTTCCAGGTTTTGCTACCAAAGTGGATAACCTCACATTTATCCACATTATACTGCATCTGCCATGCATTAGGCCACTCACTCAACTTGTCCAAATCACCCTGAAGCCTCTCTGCATCGTCCTCACAACTCACCCTCCCGACAGTTTTGTGTCATCTGCAAATTTGGAGATATTACATTTTGTTCCCTCATCTAAATCATTAATATATATTGTGAATAGCTGGGGTCCTAGCACCGATCCCTGCGGTACCCCACTAGTCACTGCCTGCCATTTGGAAAAAGACCCATTTATCCCTACTCTTTGTTTCTTGTCCGCCAACCAATTTTCTATCCATCGCAATACACTACCCCCAATCCCATGCGCTTTAATTTTACATGCTAATGTCTTAGGTGTGACTCTGTCAAAAGCCTTCTGAAAGTCCAAATATACCATATCCACTGGCTCCCTCTCATCAACTCTACTAGTTACATCCTCGAAGAATTCCAGTAGATTTGTCAAGCATGATTTCCCCTTCGTAAATCCATGCTGACTCTGCCCGATTCTACCACTGTCCTCTAAGTGCTCTGCTATAAAATCTTTGATAATGGACTCTAGAATTTTCCCCACTACGGACGTCAGGCTGACTGGCCTATAATTCCCTGTTTTCTCTCTACCTCCCTTTTTAAATAGTGGGGTTACATTAGCTACCCTCCAATCTGTAGGAATTGTTCCAGAGTCTATAGAATCTTGGAAGATGACCACCAATGCATCCACTATTTCTAGGGCCACTTCCTTAAGTACTCTGGGATGTAGATTATCAGGCCCTGGGAACTTATTGGCCTTCAATCCCATCAATTTCCCCAACACCATTTCTCTACTAATACTGATTTCTTTCAGTTCCTCTCTCTCACTAAACCCTGTGTTCCCTAACATTTCTGGTATGATATTTGTGTCCTCCTTTGTGAAGACAGAACCAAAGAGTGCATTTAGTTGGTCGGCCATTTCTTTATTCCCCATAATAAATTCCCCTGTATCTGACTGTAAGGGACCTACATTTGTCTTCACCAATCTTCTTCTCTTCACATACCTAGAGAAACTTTTGCAGTCAGTTTTTATGTTCCCCACAAGCTTGCTCTCGTACTCTATTTTCCCCTTCTTAATCAATCCCTTTGTCCTCCTTTGCTGAATTCTAAACTGCTCCCAATCCTCAGATCTGTTGTTTTTCCTGGCAAATTTATATGCCTCTTCCTTGGATCTAATGTTATCTCTAATTTCCCTTGTAAGCCATGGTTTGGCTACCTTTCCATTTTAATTTTGCGCCAGACAGGGATAAACAATTGTTGCAGTTCATCCATGCGCTCTTTAAATGTTTGCCATTGCCTATCCACTGTCATCCCTTTAAGTAACGTTTCCCAATCCGTCATGGCCAACTCACGCCTCATACCTTCGTAGTTTCCTTTACTAAGATTCAGGACCCTTGTCTCAGAATCAACTACGTCACTCTCCATCTTGATGAAGAATGCTATCATATTATCGTCACTCTCATCTCCAAGGGGTCTCGCACCACTAGATTGTCAATTATTCCTCTCTCATTACACAATACCCAGTCTAGGATAGCCTGTTCTCTTGTTGGTTCCTCAACGTATTGGTCCAGAAAACCATCCCGTATACACTCCAAGAATTCCTCCTCTACAGTATTGTGACTAATTTGATTTGCCCAATCTATATGCAAATTAAAATCACCCACAATTACAGATGTTCCTTTATCACATGCATCTCTAATTTCCTGTTTAATGCCATTCCCAACATCACCACTACAGTTTGGGGGTCTATATACAATCCCCACTAACATTTTTGCCCCTTTGTGTTTCTCAGCTCTACCCATACAGATTCCACATTGTCAGAGCTAATAACTTTCCTCACTATTGCGTTAATTTCCTCTTTAACCAGCAATGCAACTCCACCGCATTTTGCTTTTTGTCTGTCCTTCCTAAATACTGAATATCTCTGGATGTTCATTTCCCATCCCTGTTCACCTTGCAGCCATGTCTCCGTAATCCCGACTATATCATACCCATTTACATCTATTTACGCGATTAATTCGTCCACTTTATTGCAAATGCTCCGCGCGTTAAGGCACAAAGCCTCAAGGCTTGTCTTTTTAACATTACTTGTCCTCTTCCCAATACTTTTCACTGTGTCCCTGTTTGATTCTGGCCCTTGATTTCTCTGCCTATCACTATTCTTATTTCCCTTACTGTCTTTGGTCTCGTCTTTGATCCCCCCTCCTCCGACTCCTTGCAAAGGTTCCCATCTCTGTGCCATTTTAGTTTAAACCCTCCCTAACCACTCTAGCAAATACTCCCCCCAGGACATCAGTCCCGGTCCTGCCCAGGTGTAACCCGTCCAGTTTGTACTGGTCCCACCTCTCCCAGAACTGGTCCCAATGCTCCTAGAATCTAAAACCCTCCCCTTCACACCATCTCTTCAGCCACGTATTCATCGGATATATCCTGCTATTTCTACTCTGACTAGCACGTGGCATTGGCAGTAATCCTGAGATCACTACCTTTGAGGTCCTACTTTTCAACTTACTTCCTAGCTCCCTATATTCTGCTTTTAGGACATAATTTTTTTTTACCTATGTCGTTTGTACCAATGTGTACCACGACCTCTGGCTGTTCACCCTCCCCCTTCAGAATGTCCCGTAACCGCTCCGAGACATCCTTGACCCTAGCACCAGGGAGGCAATATACCATCCTGGAGTCTCTTTTGCAGCCACAGAAACGCCTATCTATTCCCCTTACAATTGAATCCCCTATAACGATTGCATTCCCACATTTTTTTACTCCTCCCCTGTGCAGCAGAGCCAACCGTGGTGCAACGAATTGTGTTGTTGCTGCTTTCCCGTGAGAGGCCGTTCCCCCCAACAGTATCCAAAGCAGTATATCTGTTTTGCAGGGGAATAGCCACTGGAGATTCCTGCACTGCCTGCCTAGACCTCTTGCTCTGCCTGGTGGTCACCCATTCCCCTCCTGCCTGTGGGGTTTGAGCCTGCGGTGTGACCCCTCTCTATATGTGCTATCCACGATGCTCTCCGCCTCATGGATGCTCCAGTGTCCCCAGCTGCCGCTCCAGCTCCGAAACCTGGTCTTCCAGGAGCTGCAGCTGGACACATTTCCTGCTGGTCCCGGGCACTGGAATTGATCCCGGCTTCCGACATGGAGCACAAGGAGCACACCATGGCTTTGAGCTCTCCTGCCATAACTTAACCCTTTAAATTAAATTAAACCTTCTGGAAGATCTTAATGTCCAATAATAGCAGTTACTCTAGGGCCCTTTTTCCCTGCTCATCGTTACTATAGAACTCCCTAAAAAAAAAAACACTACTTACTTTATTTGAAACAAACTTTAAACTTTTTAACTCTTCTTACCTGAGATACTTACCCAACTATTTAGAGCTATTCCCTAAACAGCAGTAACTCACCAACCAATCACCTTGCAGCTCTCCCGTGACGTCACTGTTAGCTTTTTTTTTGCTTTTTTTTTTAATCAAAACTCGGTGCGCTGGAAGAGCTCCTCTCCGCCCTGCTCCCAGAAGGCAAGAGACTGGGCCTCGATCCTCGGGTTCAATTTCTCTCGCCGTTCTCCCCACAGGTCCCCTCCGCTCCTCTCCCGGAAGGTTAGAGATCTTGCTGTTTTGGATCTGCAGCGGCAGCTGGAGACACTGTGGAGCATCCGCATGTCTGAGATCATCAAGGATAGCACGTACAGGGAGGTGGTCACACCACAGGTAAAGACTGCCCAGGCAGAAAGGGAATGGGTGACCGCCAGGCAGAGTAGAAGAACTAGGTAGGTACTGCAGAAGTCCCCGGGTCCATCTCGCTATCCAACAGATTTTCCGCTTTGGATACTGTTAGGGGAGATAGCTTCTCAGGGGAATGCAGCAAGAGCCAAGTCTGTGGCACCACGGGTGGCTCAGCTGCACAGGAGGGAAGGAAAAGGAGTGAGAGCGCTATAGTAACAGGGGATTCTATCCTAAGGGGTACAGCTAGGCATTTCTGTGGCTGCAAATGTGACTCCGGGATGGTACGTTGCCTCCCTGGTGCTAGGGTCAAGGATGCAGGACATTCTGAAGGGGGAGGGTGACCAGTCAGAAGTCGTGATACACATGGGTACCAACGACATAGGTAGAAAGAGGGATGAGGTCCTGCAACAAGAATTTAGGGAGCTGGGTAGCAGATTAAAAAGCAGGACCTCAAAGGCTGTAATCTCTGGATTACTCCCGGTGCTACGTGCTAATGAGTATAGGAATAGAAGGATAGAGCAGATGAATGCGTGCCGGAGGAGATGGTGCAGGAGGGAGGGTTTTAGTTTCCTGGATCACTGGGTATGTTCCTGGTGAAGATGGGACCTGTACAAGTTAGACAGGTTGCACCTGAAACGGAACGGGACCAACATCGTTGCTGGGAGGTTTGCTAGTGGTGTTTCGGGGGGGGGGGGTTTAAACTAATTTGGCAGGGGGGGTGAGATACAGAGTGGAGGTACAGTAGGGGGTGATGCACAGTCAAATAAAGAGAAACTGAGTTAGTCTGGAAGGCAGAGCAAATATAGACCTGTTAAGGCACAAGTGAATAATGCAAGGCTGGATTGCATCTATTTTAACACAAGCAGTCTTCCTAGTAAGGCAGATGCATTAAGGATGTTGATTAACACATGGGAATATGTTATTATTGCTATCACTGAGACATGGTTGAGGGAGGGGCAGGACTGGCAGCTCAATATTCCACAGTATAGAATCTTCAGGCATGACAGGGGAGGGGGGGAAAAGAGGAGGTGGCATTGCACTGTTGATCAAGGAGTCAATTACTGCAGTAAGGAGGGATAATATCTTAGAAGGTTCCTCAAATGAGGCCATATGGGTAGAACTTAAAAACAAAAAGGGGGCAATCACTTGGCTGGGAGTGTACTACAGGCCACCAAACAGACAGGAAGAGATAGAGGAACAGATATGTAGGCAAATCTCAGAAAGGTGTAAAAATAATAGGGTAATAATAGTAGGGGGATTTCAACTTCCCCAATATCAACTAGGGCTGCCCGCGCATCAACACTAACGGAATTTCTTATTCATAGCCGTTACATAAGTTTCTAATTTCACTTGAAAAACACTCCTGCAGGGGATGCAGAGACCAAGTGGGCCCACATCAGAGACGACATCTATGACTCAGCAATGACCACCTATGGCAAACGTGTGAAGCAGAATGCAGACTGGTTTCAATCTCACTTTGAAGAGCTGGAACCTGTCATAGCCGCTAAGTGCATTGCACTGTTGAACTACAAGAAAGCCCCCAGAAAGTTAACATCCGTAGCACTTAAAGTAACCAAAAGCGCTGTACAATGAACAGCCAGGCTCTGCGCAAATGACTACTGGCAACACCTATGCAGTCATATTCAACTGGCCTCCGACACCGGAAACATCAGAGGAATGTATGATGGCATTAAGAGAGCTTTGGGGCCAACCATCAGGAAGATCGCCCCCCTCAAGTCTAAATCAGGGGACACAATCACTGACCAACGCAAGCAAATGGACTGCTGGGTGGAGCACTAACTAGAACTGTAGTCCAGGGAAAATGTTGTCATTGAGACCGCCCTCAATGCAGCCCAGTCTCTGCCAGTCATGGATGAGCTGGACGAACAGCCAACAGAATCAGAACTCAGCGACACCATTGATTCTCTAGCCAGTGGAAAAGCCCCTAGGAAGGATGGCTGGAAAATGGGATTAGAATAGTTAGGTACTTGATGGCCAGCACAGATACAATGGGCCGAAGGGCCTGTTCCTGTGCTGTATAACTCTATGAGTCTATGACTGTAGTGGGAGACAGTTGGCTTGGACGGGGATCCGGCCTCCAAGATCTGCCAGCAAATCACAGGGTCGGTAGCTCAGCAGTTTCGGCAGCACTGACAGGATACTGCCTTGGACCCAAGCCCAGTGCTGGAGACCCGGACCAGAGATAGGTGAAGCGGGGTCGCCAGGACCAGCCTGGAAGGCACTGGAAAAGGGGATGGCAGCATGGGCATTAAGTGCAGGGGGAGCAGGGTCCAGGGAGTTGGGATTTTCTAAAATTAAGAAAAAGGACTTAAATTGTCTAACATTCATACAAATGAAAACAGGTTTTAATAGTGACTTCAATTTCAAAGACCTTGCAATTATGCTGTGAGATACTAGCATAGGAATAATTGAAGCATGTCTGAAATGCCTTTATCTATTTTTCATTTGTCTATTTAAGGTAATTGGTAAAAGAAGCAATGGCGATGTGAGGAAAAATGCAGCGAGTGGCTATGATCTGGAACCCGAGAGTGTGGTGGAGGCAGGTTCAATCAAAGCATTCAAGAGGGAATTGGATTGTTATCTGAAAAAGAAGAATGTGCAGGGCTATGGGGAGAAGGTGGGGGAGTGGCACTAGGTTAATTGCTCTTTCGGAGAGCTGGCACAGACACGATGGGCCAAATGGCCTCCTTCTGTGCTTTAACAATTCTGTAATTCTACTATATTAAAATGAGTTGACATTGCTGCTAACTAAAATAGTGGAGAGAGAATTTTTAGACAGATATGTTACATCTCATATACTAGTATCCCACAACATAATCCCATGGACAAAATTAAAATTCTGACAAAGGTTCCATTATGCATGATACATTAAAATAATTTGTCAAAAAGAATCATATGGCATTTTCAGATCTTCTAAGCATGGCTTCTGTGGAAAATGTGAAGACACCATTATGCAGCAAGCAGAGCTATTCTGAGGCTCAGGTTAAGGCATACTGAAGAAACTTTTTTATCCACCTGATCAAGGTATTCCAGATGCTCACAAGAATATCAAAAGCAGAAATGTGCTACCTTCTTAGTACTGACATGCTTTATTGATTTAGCAGCAACATACAGATTATACCAAAAATTATTTTTATTCCATGTTTAACAGACTTGCAATTTATATCATTGGTGCTAGTGAACACAAGTTTAAATTTCAACCTGATGCTTTTTTTAAAAAAGCGTTAGGTATTTCTTCAATATATTAGGCCCTTCAGAAAATAATTGATAACTGTGCAAAACAGTTCCACATATTTGTAGGCGCATGGGAAAACTACACACCAGAAGAAAAAGATCATATTTATATGCAGCAACTTAAATAGTAACAACACCCTCCCACTGGCAGTTACATTAAAATAGGAAGATTCTGCATTCAAATTTCCTTTTAAAAAAAGTAACATTCCCCTTCATGCTCAGCTATTAGACAGAAACCAATGCAAATCAGATTTCTCTGAAAAACTAGATATATGTCAGTCAAAATGCTGCATTTCAGATTTAAAATTCTTGTCAGATATCCAGTCTATGGCGATCTCAGATGTGGGAAAAATAAAGAATTTTTTAAAAAATATATTAATTTCAAATTCATGTCTAGTGACATACTAATCACAGTACCCATAATGGTGCAGTAATCGGGACTGAAAACTGTCTTACATTATCAGAGTGTAATTTGAATTTCGAATGTACAACTGCCTGATTCTACCTGTTAATGACTACAAAAGCTGATGTCATGCTGGAACTTCAACCCTCCAACTAAAATACTTTTCTATTATATTTTGTTTCAAATGAACTCTTGTCCCTTATTCTAGCATAAAACACTCTAGATTATTCCTTTAATGGATTGCTGAATTAAATAGAAATTCAGAATGATTATACAGCAGTCATGATCTCAAAATACAAATATCTGCATTTAGAACATTTTAGTAATTTAAGTTAAAATAGCACTACAAACCACTGTGTTACCAAACCCAATCAGCTACAAATATTATGAGCATGAGACACATCTCAAGTCTTAGCGACCTTCAACAAATCCCCATACTCAAAAACATAGTGTGCTGCCCTTTGTTGAAGAGACAACACATTCTGTGTTGCAACAACCAGGAACCAACACTGAGATGTTGAGAAAAATTTCAAAGTTCAAAACAGAATATAGGTTTAATGAGTGAGAAATTCAAGATAAAGGCAGAGGCTGGGAAAACAGAGAAGGGGAATGTGGGACCATGAGAATTGAGGGGGAGTGAGAAAGTCTACGAAACAATAAACTACAAAATATATTAGATAAGAAAGGAGAACTGAAGTCTTTTTTTTAAAAAATATATTAAAAAAAGTTAAATTCTCGATGTTGAAACTCTAAGTATTAGCTTCTATGAACATCCCCGTCCACTACAGAGCTGCTTGTTGGCAATAGCAATCAGATTCACTTTCAAAAGGTTCAGAATTTGACTTGTTTAAAGTTGTAACACAAGTAGAAGAAGGAACATTTCAGGATGGCATAATGGGGAGTAGATGGAGTCAACAGCAACACCGATGGATCATTCATAGAACTGAGCCCAATAGTTGCACACACCAGAAAAAGACTTGGAAAAAGTGTATTGAGGTGTCAATGAAAAGTCAAAGCTTCCCTCATCCTAATTTTCATGCTACAACATCCTTGATTCAGGATGTAATAGTTAAATATAGCCCTGATTTTAAAATTGAACAAGCATCAAGCATTAGACCAGTGGGACAAGCAGCAGTCTCGCACCAAATCCCCAGATCACTTTAATCACCAGGTCTCATTACGATATACCAGGGCTGACTCCCATCAGAAAAATTACAATAACAGAAGCAAGAAATCGTACAACTGCACATCGCCCCCATGGACACAAGGAAATGAAGCAAAGTAAGGTAAGTTTTGGTGATTGTGGTCACAGGAAAGAAATGGGATTTCCAGGGCAGAAGAGGCCCAAGGATTTCCTTTGGATCCGGGGGAGAGGTCCTGCTTCTCCTGGCCCACAAGGAAACCTTTAAAAATATGTTGTAAAGCTTACCTGGGGCCACTTTTGCCCTAAGATCCAAGACTGTGCATGACTCATGCAGCCTGTGCTAACAATTCAGGTCTGAATTATGTCATTGGCTCAGACTTTTAAGGATTTGATACACTTGCCTGCCTGCGGGAAGGGCCTCACATACCTCCTAAAACCCAACAGTGAAAATGGCAGCAGAGATCATGCACTCCCTCTTCTCCTCAGACGTGGTGGATTGAAAATTGGGGCATAGGAGTTTAAATTAAGTGTACAAAAAGACTAATTGACAACGGTATGTTGGTACTTAGTCCTGATGGATAATGTCAGATTACCTACCATAGGTAAAGATGTGTGTAAATAATCATATAAAAACAGGAAAGGAATAGGATGGGGAAAGAGTATATTTTTGTTAAACTAAAATTGTATTAAAAATCTGCATAGGAGTTGACTTATTAACAGACCACAAACAACCTTAGTTTTTGAGGTTAGATTTATGCATCATAACAGGTCCTCCTTTGCAGCAGATAGGCAGTAATGCTCCTTAAACTTTTTACAGACTGAATCTTTAGCTATGTTTAAACTTTCCTAATACCCAAGTTTTGTTCTGTTGGAGAATTATGTACTTTACATCTTCCAAACTAAGCTTGAAGGTTGCTAAATTTGCTGCACAGATCAATGTTTTACCATAATTTGATTTCAAAAAAGCCAAGTTACTCTAACTTGCCATTTTAGCTTTAAAACATGAAGCAGCTAGGGCTCTTGAAGCAGTTTGTGGGTGGATCATGGTGAACTGCGCACTGGAGCACCAACACACAATGCCATAGACTTAAATGATGGAGATTCAATCAGCCACGTTGCTCAATTCCTGAACAGTGCAGCCTAGACATTAACTCAGCTTCCAAGGCATTAGCCTAGGCCCAGTGGCATCAGTTGCCTTGGAGTCAGAAGGTTGACAGTCCCAGTCTAAACACTTTAGCTTATGCTTCAGGGTAGTATCTAGGGAGTGCTGCAGTATTAGAGATGGCATCTGTTGGATGATATGTTAAATCAAGGCCTCAGCTGGTCATAAAAGATCCCATGGTACAATTCGAAGGACAGCAGGGGAGTTCCCCCTGTGTCCTAACCGACATGTATCCCTCTACCAACACCACAAAAAAAGTCTAGTCAAGGCATATAAAAAAACGAGTAGAGAGCAAAATGTGTTGCTGATTAGCTATCCCGTTTTGTGCTCCTGTCTGCCAAATTTATACCTCTATATTTCCAGAAAACCCCATCTACCCAATCAGCCTCCATATCCAAAGGATCATCCTCCGCCATTTCCGCCACCTCCAGCGTGATGCCATTAGCAAACCCATCTTCCCCTCCCTTCACCTGTCAGCATTTCGAAGGGATCGTTCCCTCCGTGACACCCTGGTCCACTCCTCCATTACCCCCACCACCTCGTCCCCTTCCCATGACACCTTCCCCTGCAATCGCAGGAGGTGTAATACCTGCCCATTTACCTCCTCTCTCCTCACTATGCCAGGCCCCAAACACTCCTTTCAGGTGAAGCAGCGATTTACTTGTACTTCTTTCAATGTAGTATACTGTATTCGCTGCTCGCTGGTCTCCACTACATTGGGGAGACCAAACACAGACTGGGTGACTGCTTTGCGAAACACCTCTGCTCAGTCCACAAGCAGGACCCCGAGCTTCCGGTTCCTTGCCATTTCAACACTCCCCCCTGCTCTCATGCTCACATCTCTGTCCTGGGATTGCTGCAGTGTTCCAGTGAACATCAACGCAAGCTCGAGGAACAGCATCTCATTTACCAACTAGGCACACTACAGCCTGCCGGACTGAACATTGAGTTCAATAATTTCAGAGCATGATGGGGCCCCCCATTTAACTTTTATTTTCAGTTATTTTTTCTTTTTTACATTTTTTACAACATTTTTTTTAGTATGTTTATTTCATTTCATCTTAGTTTGTTCAGTTAGCTTACCCACTGTTTTTTTTTCACGTTTGTACTTGCTGCTGTTCAATCTTCAGTCCGTTAGCACCCTATCTGTACTAATGCTTTGTCTTTCAACACACCATTAACATATTGTTTGCCTTTGCTCCATTACCTTTTGGTCAGCTATTCTGTGACCTTGTTCAATCTACACCTTCTCCACTGTTATCTCTTGCCCCACCCCTGCCTCACTTGCTTATAACCTTTGACATTTCTAATATTTGTCAGTTCCGAAGAAGGGTCACTGACCCTGTGGGAACAGAACTATTGGGGACATTTAAAGTGAACTAATCAATTAAGTATAGCTTACTAACAAAATAACCTCGGAGCTGCAGAGACAGCTAATCAGAAATGACTTCATAACTTCAGGGCTGCAGAGGCAGCTTATCAGTAGAAGTAGACTAACAAGCAGAAACTAACGGGGCAGCTGCAGGCTGCTTAATAGTAGCCTATTGTACAACAATCAGCCTAACGGTTCACAAGGAGATAGGGGGATGAGAAACTGCTAGAGGAGAAGGTGACAAGGCAGTACCCCAATCAGGCCCCGACACCAAGAAACTGCAGAAGTTTGTAGACCAATTGGGAACAAAGAGTAGGTGTTACTGATTTGTATGAATAACTATAATAAGGCTTGATTTGGCACGAAAGGTGGGTTAGTTTAGTGTGTGTGTTGCTTTTAGTTTTAGGTTAGTTCAGGGTTAGTTTAGTGTATGTGTTGCTTTTAGTTTTAGTTCAGTTCATTGTTAAGTTTTCTGAAGGGCGGCGCAGTGGTTAGCACCGCAGCCTCACAGCTCCAGGGACCCGGGTTCGATTCCGGGTACTGCCTGTGTGGAGTTTGCAAGTTCTCCCTGTGTCTGCGTGGGTTTTCTCCGGGTGCTCCGGTTTCCTCCCACAAGCCAAAAGACTTGCAGGTTGATAGGTAAATTGGCCATTATAAATTGTCACTAGTATAGGTAGGTGGTAGGGAAATATAGGGACAGGTGGGGATGTTTGGTAGGAATATGGGATTAGTGTAGGATTAGTATAAATGGGTGGTTGATGTTCGGCACAGACTCGGTGGGCCGAAGGGCCTGTTTCTGTGCTGTATCTCTAATCTAATCTAATCATGTAACAATTAAGTACTGCAATAAAGTTTCTTAAAGCTACAGTTGGACTTTGTCTCTCTTTGTGCAACTAATGGGATCCAACAGACCCGAAACGTTAAATCTGCTTCTCTCTCCACAGATGCTGCCAGACCTGCTGAGTATTTCCAGCATTTCTTGTTTTTATTTCAGATTTCCAGCATCCGCAGTATTTTGCTTTTATTTTAATAAAATTGTGTTCGTAGGTTGGCATCAGTGAGGACATGAAGAGGACATGAAAAGCACAAGCACACGAATAGGTTAGTTGGTGCAGAGCGACACAAAATAATTACATAATTGCAATTTTAAACAAAGGCAACCATAACAGCATAAAAAATGTATTGAACAAGAAAAGGCAATTTAGTCCATCAAAATTGCTCCTTCCACCATTACACAGGTAATTTGCACTATCATGAACTCTCCCCAAATTAGACATCTTGAAGTAGCTTATTAACCACAGACAGCACTTACAAGATTAAGCTCTCTGTAACCACTGAAACTAATGAAGTAAAAATTTGAAGATAGCAATCTAACATTACGAGTTAACAAGCTGCATCTGGCGCGATAGGCCAGAGATAGGGAGAAGAGAGACCATGAGGGATCTAAACACGAGGATGAGCATTTCAAATCGGAGGCACTGAGGGGCTGGGAGCCTATGCCGGTCACAAAGGACAGAGTGTTAGGTGAAAAAAACTATGTACAGGATAAAATATGGGCAGCAGAGTTTCAGATTAGCTGAAGTTTAGAGAGAACAGGATAGAAGGCTGGCCAGGAGAGTATTGAAATAGTTGAGCGTGCAGGCGACAAAGGCAAGGATGTGGGTTTCAGCAGAAGATACACTGAGATGGGACTGAGATGAGCGATGTTAAGAAGTTGGAGGCAGGCAGTCTATTATCAACTGATGAAGGGTCACTGACCTGAAACGTTAACTCTGCTTCTCTCTCCACAGATGCTGCCAGACCTGCTGAGTATTTCTAGCGTTTCTTGTTTTTATTTCGGATTTCCAACATCTGCAGTATTTTCCTTTTATATTATTATTGGAAACAGTCTGGTTCATTCTGAGATAATGACTGTGGAGTTGCCGGCAAGAGTAGGTTTTTATGTTGGGGACTGAAGACAATGTTCGTTGTCTTCCCTCAATGTGAAACTGTAGTTCATCCCAGACTGGATGTTGGGCAAGCAGTTCAACAACAGAGGTAATGCAGGGACTGAGAGGGGTACTGGGGAGGTACAGTTGGGTATTATTAGCATATATATGGAAGCTGACCCTATAATGGCAAGGGGCAGCATGTAAATGAGCAAGAGAAGGAGTCCATGAAAAATCATAGGGGTCAAAATCAGGAACACAAAACACTTGGAAGAAATCCATGGATTTACTGGACTAAATACTCATATATACACAATAGGAACTCTATACACTACAGAGTTTTACCATGAAGGATTATGCATTTAATTCAATACATTTACCCTTCATTTGTTTTAAATAAAATTCAAAATTTTTTATATAGACAAATGGGGAAAAAGTGTTACCTTCCAGCCACATAGATATACTTATGAACTAAGCAAGTTTAACTTTTCTTCATATTTAATCCACCAAAGCCAGGGACCATCTTGGTGACTTCTGCAAATCCTTTCTAATACATCTGTATCCTTTTTTGGAGGTAATTACAAAAACTACAATCATACTCAAGAATTGGCACTGATTTCTACAATAATCAGTATAACCTGTTCTAATTCATTGCCTTCCAGTACCCCATTTGCGCCTTATTGATAACTGCCAGGCTCAGTAAATTAATCCCAAATCCTACAGAAAAACTTCTACATTAAGAGCATCAATGCAGATCCTAGCATAATGGGGTAGAAATATAGATTGTGTTTCTGTGCACAGAATGGACATCATACTCTATCTAATCACACATGTGATCACATGGCCATAACAACGCTCCCAAGTTCATGCAACTCATTAATTAAAATAAAACAAGTGGACTCCCAGCACTTCTCACACTGTTGATTGGCAGCTTGTTCTTGGGAGGTGTCAATCGTGCACTTTCATAATGCAATTTAATGGCAGCCTGTACCTCTTAACAAGAAAATGCACTTTGGCTGCAGACAACTATCTGTAGAAAATGGCAGGCATGGGAGAAGCTGAAGTGCTCGCCTCTCCTGGTTTTCAAACACTGCTTTGGAGTATCTTCTGTTCTCCAGGTGACAAGAAAATTTCCAGGCAAGCTGCTTGCTAAGAGTGGACAGAGGTGGCGGAGCATGTCAGTGGGAGTATATTCCGTAGGGAATGGCTTCAATGCTGGAACAAGTTCAATGATCTCACGAGGATAACTAAGGCAAGCCCCCTAACTCATACCTCTCATTACTCCATAATGAGACAGAGCTTTCAAGGCAAAACAAGCCATTTAACCCAACAGGTCTATGCTGTTGTTTATGTTCCACACCAGCCTCCTCCCACCTTACATCTCACCATATCCAAATATCCTTCTGTTCCTTTCTCCTTCGTTTACTTATACCCTTGCACTACCTATCCCTCTCTCCGTTATCAGCATTCTCCACAGGAAGAGAGCCATGACTTATTCATATGCTGCCCTGACTTGAAGAGCAAGTCATGGACAGCATGGGCAGGGGGCATATCAGGGACACAGAGTCTGGCAAGCATAGAGAACAGTGCCTTCTGTTTTCCCAAAAAGCCAGTTGCTGAAGAATAGAGCTGCAGCCAATCTTTACACACTTTTATATTTATTACAGAGTTACACATTAAACCAACAACCACTGTTTCAGTCTGTGTCTATTAATGGGGATTCAAGTGACTCACCAGTTAATGCCCACCTCCTGCATACAATTAAATAACAACATATTTATATAGCACCTTTAATATAAAATGTCCCAAGGTGTTTCACAGGAGCATTATAAAGTAAAAAAAAATTACACCGAGCCTCATAACATGATATCAGGTCAAATGATCAAAAACTTGGGTCAAAGAGGTAGGTTTTAAGGAGTGTCTTAAAGGAGGAAAACAAGGTACAGAGGCAGAGAGGTGTAGGGAGGGAATTCCAGAGATTAGGGCCTATACAACTGATGACACAGCCACCAATGGTGGAGCAGTTAAATTGGGGATGCTTAAGAGGCCAGAATTAGATATGTACAGATATCTCGGAGGGTTGTAGGGCTAGAGGAGATTACAGAGCTGGGGGGTGGGGGGGGGGGGTGCCTGGCTATGGACAGATTTGAAAACAAGGATGAGAATTTTAAAATCAAGATATTGCTTTAACGGGAGCCAATGTAGGCCAGTGAGCACAGCAGTATAGGTGAACAGAACGTGGTGTGACTTAAGACACGGTCAGCAGAGTTTTGGAATGACCTCAAGTTTATAAAGAGTAGAATCTGGGAGACCGGCCAGGAGCGCATTGGAATAGTCATGTTTAGAGGTTACAAAGGAATGTATGAGCAGAGACAAGGGTGAAGTCAGATGATGTTACAAAGGTGGAAATAGGTGGTCTTAGTAATCGTGTGAATATGTGGTCAGGAGCTCATCTCAGGGTCAAATATGACACCAAGGTTGCAAACAAACTGGTATTTTAGCAGTATATATTATATATGGTATTTTAGCAGATTGTTGCCAGGGAGAAGGATGGGGTCAGTAGCTCTGGAGTGGAGTTTGGAGCGGGGACCAAAAACAATGGTTTCAGTCTTTCCAATATTTAATTGGTGGAAATTTCTGCTCATCCAGTACTGGATGTCAGATAAGCAATCTGATTATTTGACAACAGTGACGGAGTCGAGAGGGGTGGTGGTGAGGGAGAGCTGGCTGTCATCAGTGTACATGTGAAAACTAACACTGTTTTCAGATGATGTTGCAGAGGGGCAGCATGTAGATGAGAAATAGAAGGGGGCTAAGGATAGATTCCTTTGGGGCTCACCAGAGGTAACAGTGCGGGAGCATGAAGAAAAGCCATTTCAAGTGTTACGCTAGATAAGATTAGATAGATAAGAACCAGGTGACAGCAGACCTACCCAGCTGGATGACAGTGGGGAGGCATTGGAGGAGGATGGTGTGCGAGATGGGCATGGGAGACATGTGTGATCATGCAGCGGGGACAGCTTTTCATTGGCAGAACCCACCATCACTCGGTCAAGCACCATGAGCGCCACAGCTATAAAGGATTCTGTGTTTCAAGCCTCAAGGAGTAGCAGCCTTCATATTATGTAAGTGTCTTCAGAGTTACCAAAATTAAATCTTTCACTTATTTGTAACTGCTCTTCCCTTCCTTAATTTTTCAAACCCAGCACCATCATTTTTTTTGACTGCAGCAAGAGCAAACAAAATGTCAGCTAGCAGGTAGCATCCCACCCCACGGTTCAGCGATGTCTTCCTGCAAGTTCTCCTCGATGCAGTTAGGGAAAGGTGGAAGGTCCTCTTCCCTGCAGATGGAGTTTGAAGACCCTCCCCCTGACCAAAGCAGCCTAAATGGAAGTAGCAGAGGCGGTCTCAACCCGTGGGTTGACGCGGTGCACCTGGGTTCAGTGTCACAAACTTATCAATGACCTGCTCAGATTGGCGAGGGTAAGTGGTCCTGACAAAGCTGTTCCATTGTTTTTCTCCCTGGCTCCATGTTTTTAAGGTAAGGCAAGGCATGCAGTGGAATGTGTGAGCAGCCTTGTTGCCATACACTTACTAATTGTGTGCAAAGTTGACAACTGGCATTGTTGATGTGCTTGGATGCATCGTGCGAAAGCCAGTCCAGAATGAGTGATATAAAAACAAGAAGTGCTGGAAATACTCAGCAGGTCTGGCAGCATCTGTGGAGAGAGAAGCAGAGTTAACGTTTCGGGTCAGTGACCCGAAACGTTAACTCTGCTTCTATCTCCACAGATGCTGCCAGACCTGCTGAGTACTTCCAGCATTTCTTGTTTTTATTTTAGATTTCCAGCATCTGCAGTACTTTGCTTTTAGATCAGAATGAGTGATGTGGATGCATGTGACATGCTATTAAATCTGCACTGTCTCCTGCAGGATAAACGCACCCACAACCAGCACGAGCGGGTAAAGTCAGGTGGAGGTGTCCCAGACATCAGGTTGCTAACACCAGCTGAGGAGGAGGTATCAGAAAGAGTGAGAGAGGAGGGAGGAAGGGCAATTGCAGATGGTGAGGCAGGATCAAGGCACAAGGATGAAGTGTCATCTTCAGTCTTGCAGCCATATATGCACACCAAAGGAAAGCGTGTGAACTCATGTTCAGCTGATGCTTAATGTGCCTCTGTTTGTGTTTCCACAGCAGGTGCTAGCACTCCAGTCACAAAATGCCACGAGGCCCAAGACTCCTCTCTGGGGAGCGAGATGACGCCAATGCCCCACAGGGTGAATTGTCACCTGTCTCTTCTTCCACCTCCGCCAGCACAGATACATCCACAGGGGGTTTAAGATTAGAATCTGGGTCACAAGCTGGTGGTCACAATACAGACACGTCCCAGCAACTAGGAGAGCATGTGCCAGCTGGGTCCCCAGACAATCGGAGCTCTGCTGGGGACCAAACCCCTACTCAACCCCACACTCATGATGATCCTCTGTTTGTTGCTAAGTCTACTGGATATGAAGCAAAGCCATGTGGAAAATATGTTGGAGATGCCCGACGTCACGCGCGGCTTTGCGCGTGCCATGGAGGACTCCATGCAAGTTATGATGTCTGCCACATCCCAAGCATATGACTTCCTCAATTGAGAGTCCGGCAAGCTCCGTGGAGAGTCTGGTTGAGCACTCAAACCATATGCACTCTGACCTGAATTCCATCACTGTAGCCATGGGCTCGATGCAGCAGAGTCAAAGTGAGAGGGCGATGAGGAACCTGGGTCTTCCTCCGGGTGTTCCTTCCCCTCAGGGAGACAGGCAAGTGCCATCATGCACCCAGATGGAGGACAAGCGGGTGCCAGTTGCCCGGGGGCCTTCCTCTTAGGACACCCCCAGGGTGAGCGGTGTCGTCCTCCCCCCGACATTGACCCACTTACCTCCAACAGGCAAACATACGGAGGATACTCAAGCACCAGTGCTGCAGATCCCCAGTAGGATGGAGCAATCAAAGCCCCATTCCTCCAGAGGAGTCCTGCCACGGTTATCCACAGCAACAGGACAGTGCACAAAGCAGACTGCCTCCACCTCAGCTGCTAAAATTGGGGTAGCACCTAGACGTAGTGGGAGAAAATGTAAAAAGAAAGTTTTGAGCACGAAGGTGGCATGGGTACTGTAAATATTGTACACATATTGCAGAATACATCTTTATTTCCTTTATTATTTGATGCACTCTCGTAAATCATTTGCTTTGTTTCAGTTGAAAAGGAAAATGTTTATTGGAAGCCCATGGCAGGAACTCATTGATGCTTGCAAAGCATTTCAGAAAGTGTCGAGTGTCCATTTATCATTGCTATTTGAGCCTTCAGTCTTTAATGATAGCTTTGTCCTTTGCAGATTTTTCACTTTTTTCACTATCAACATGCCTCACATTTGTAATTCTGCAGTCACACTCCTTTCCTTGCATTGGTGTGTTTTCAGTTTCATCATAGCCTAGAGAAGATTTGATCTGCTAGTCACATCAAAGTACTGCAAGCTTGTAGCTTCCTATGTGTGTGGGTTAATGCCTTGATGCAGGACAATTTTATCAATGGAGACACAGGTCGCTTTTAATGAAATTGATAGCATATAAGCAGTTAGGCACATCTCCACTGAAGGTTCATGTGCTATCAGAAGAGCCCTTCTTTTTGATTACAGCAATGAATAAGACCTCAGGCATATGTGAACATATTTGGAGAATGTTTTTTTTCCTCTTCCCAACATTGCTTTATGAAGTGGTTTAATGTTGGCTGAAGTGTGCAAACATGAAGTTTTCCTTGATGTCCCTCCCATGTCTCTCCATGGCCCTTATATCTATAAACGGCATTGTTTACATGGTTGTCCTCCTCCTCACCCTCTTCAGTCATCCTCATCTAGGCCATTTCAGAAGGCATGTAAGAGTCAACCACACTGCAGTGGGTCTGGAGTCACAGGTAGGCCAGACCAGGCAAGGACGGCAGATTTCCTTTCCTAAAAGGACACACGTGAACCAGATGGGTTTTTACAACAATTGACAATGGTTTTATGGTCACCGTTAGACTAGCTTTTAATTCCAGATTTATTAATTGAATTCAAATTTCACCATCTACCATGGTGAGATTCGAACCCATGTCCAGAGAATTAGCTTGGGCTTTGGATTACTAGTCCAGTGACATTATCACTAAGCCACCACCTCCCCTTATTCTTCTCATGTGATCGCAAACCAGTTGTACGTCCAAAGAGTAGAAGCCTTTGCGATTCACAAATGCAGCAAGCTGGTCCCAGGGGGCTCTAATGGCCACATGAGTGCACTCGATCACCCCTTGCACTCTACGGAACCCAGCGATGGCGCCGCAGGTTGCAAACCTCGCTGCCTGACTGTCCTCAACTACAACTAAGTAGGTGGGAAATCACTGGACAGCGAAATAGGGCATTGGCCACCTCCTTGAGACACCTATGGGTTGCAGACTATGATATGTCACATATGTCGCTCATTTATCCCTGGAAGGCACCGCTAGCAAAAAAAATTGAGTGCAGCAGTGTCATGCAGGCCCCCACCTGCCAAGAATGAGGCACATTAATTTCGCCACATGGACATTAAATTTCAAATTATTGCTGGGAAAAAGAGAAGGCCTGCGACAAGGGGTCGTCAGGCCCCTGGCTGGAAAGACATTTTTGCATACTAACGGACAGTGTTTGGGAACAAAGGAGCTATCCCCTGCTACAATTCAATCCACAAACAGACGTGGTCAAACAAGTTAGTCACATGACTAACCTGCTTGGCAGTCTGGGTTTTTTTTTCTGAATTGTACAGTTTGAACAAAAAGCAGAATACTCCTGGACTGAAGCAGACTTCCTCTCTTGTCTGCCTGCTCCCATCTCCTTCTCATAGAACTCCAAAACCCAAAGAAGACACATGGACCCCCAAGAGAGAAACATCTCCTACAGTGAACAATGTTTAAGAAGAATACTGGGCCCCAACGAAAAGCCAGATCTACCTACAATCAAAGACTCTACAGTGAGCTTGAAGAACCACAACAAAAACTCTTCAGATGTTACCTCAAACTTTTCCACTTTATTTTTCTTCTGCTCTTTCCATCCCCATCTGCATGTGTGTGTCGCATATGCATGCTAGCGTGGGCGCGTTGTGTATCCATAGGCGTTAATTGAATTAGAGTTGAAGTTCAAGTTCAACAAATATCAACTTTTCTTCTTTAAACCTGAGAAAGCCAGTTTGTTCTGATTTCTTTGCCTTATAATTGGAAAGCGGTGAATAAGGATTCACCAAGGGAGAGTTAAGACACGGTGTGTTTAAAATTAAACCCTGTTACAGTAAGACCAGGTGAAGGCTGAAAGGGAACCTTAGACCTCTTTCTCACCTGGTCGTAACAAGCATCACCTTGAGGGCAACTGGCATGGGATTCCCACCAAACGCAAGCGGTTGCAGGTTGTGCTGCAGGACCCTACAAATTTCTGTGACCATTTCACATGACATCCTTAGGCATCTCTGGCATTCCCTCTCTGACACTTGAAAGTAATTTGTCCTTGTCCTGAGGATGAGATGACGTGCCCGTGCCCATGTTCGATAATGCCTTTTCTGGATGTTGTCATTCGCAGCATCCTCACCTTGTTCTGGCTGCTGCTGGCATTCAGGCATCATGCATTGAGAGAAAAAATCCCTCCTTAGTTGGTCCCTCGGCTCTTCTTCCCTTGATAGTAGACAAATTGGGTGTACAAGACCCATGTCACTGCAGCTTTTCAAATAATGAAATGAGCAGAGTGTTCCAATTCAGCCTTCTGTTTCCAGTCAGCTGAATCATTGAGGTAAACAGCAGTTCACTTTTATGTGCCTTAAAACTGCAGCCAGGTGGAAATTCCACCGACCATCATTTGTCTCCTCACGCTCGCCTTGCAATCCTTGAGTGGCCACATGGTTTGCATTATCGTTCAAGAAAATGGTGTGTACAATTTAAGCCAAGTCTTCCAACCTCTTCCTGCAACCTTTCAGCTTGCACCCATCACCCTTGACCCACCCAATGTAACCTTAATCCTTCCCTCCATTACTATTCAACCTCCCCCCATTACCGTGGACAGTGTCACACTCCATTTATTCATGCCAACTCTCCCCCCGTTCCTACTCCATGACCATCGACAGGCTGACTCTGACCCTTGATCCTCCTCAAATTCACCTTAATATTACCGTCGAGTCCAGTTTCCCTCCCTATGATGCATAGAATACCCAGCCCCAAGTCTCAACCTTTGCCCCTACAGAATCCATTTGCCTCTATTGACTGTGACCATTCCCTCTGCCAGCCAGTACTCTGAATTCACCCCACAGGTCTCCGATGTTGACAGCACTCATCCCTCCCTTTAGGCCCCTCACGACAACCTGCTGACAGGAATGCTCAAATCAACCCACCACCGCCGCCCACATCCAGCTTCAGCAGCAATAACAACCACTACACACCCTGTTCTCCCCTCCTCCTTCATGCACCCGATCACCCCACTCTGTCCTCCCCAAGTACCCTCCCCTGCTCCTTCATGCACACACCCCCATGCCTTCGCTGTCATTCTGAGAAGAATCGCCCTTGCTGGTGCAGAGCCTGGAGCCAAACATCCATTCCACTGTTGGCGTTCTTCGTGTCGATGAGTTCAAAAAAGGAAAACACTGACTTCAGACACAATTGCACAAAGCTGACTGGTGTACGCCAAGTTTAAATGTAAAACGGGTGGCATGGGAATACCGCTTGCTGCTAGCTTAATCTGGAAGGCAGGACTTAATTTGAACTAAGTGTAAGGTAATGAGTATTCATGGTATGGAAATAAATGCCAGGCAGCCACATTAAAACAGACAGCCCCAGTCGAAACAGAGCTCCAGCAGTCTGGAGCTAGTTCAACGATCAGACCTCTTCAAGATCACCACCACAGCCAGTTCAAATGCCTTCAGTGGAAGTTCATCACTCTTACACCTCCCAAGCCTTAGCCACTTGGGAATAGCCTCAGAGGTGTGCTAGGAAAAAGTAAATGAGCGCACAAGACATGCACTAAGCGGCTGCACAAAGATCATTTGCAGCTAGACATCAGTCATGCAAGTATTTCTCAAAGAATGGAGTTTGTTGGAATAGTGAAGTATAAGATTCTGATTTGGCATAGCTGTTGGTTTTCATAATCAGTGGACGAGGAACAAAAGGTTGGACAGTTTGAGGTGTGAGCACTGGGTCAAATGGAAAGGAGGACTGTTCGTGCTGTGGGAAGAATAACTTGCCCCCTTACAGCTCTGGAAGGTTGCTGTACTGTGGTCCTTTTCTGCTTCCTCCAGTTCCTCATCCACTTCTTCATTTCCTGCTCCACCTCTTCAGAAATCTCCAAGGGAAAAATCCCTTTTTAATAGCTGGATGATGGAAAATGCAGCACACAATAATGAACCTGGAGACTCACCCTGAGCTGTTCTGAAAGACCCCTCCAGATCTGTCTCGGCAGCAGAACCATCATTTTAGTATGCCGATGGTTTGCACAGAGAACCCTTGTTGGTGCATGTCTCTCATTATAGAGCTTTGCATCTGTACCCAAGTGTGTTAAGAGCCATAAAACCCTGCAACCTCCATCACCTAGAAGAACAAGGGCAGAAGGTGCAGGAGAACATCACCATCTGTAAGTTCCCCTCCACACCACACACCATCCAGACTTGGAAATATAACACTGTTCCTTCACTGTCGTGTCAAAATCCTGGAACTCCCTCCATAACAGCACTGTGAGTGTACCTAGACCACAAGGACTGCAATGGTTCAAGAAAGCAGCTCACCATCTCCTTCTCAAGGACAATTAGAATAGGCAATAAATGCTAGCCTTGCCAGTGATGCCCACATCCCATGAACAAATTTAAAAAAATCTTGCACTTATGTAGTGCCTTTCACAACCTCAAGATGTCCCGAAAATTTATAGATAACCAAGTACCTTTGAATTCTAGTTACTGTTGTAATATAGGAAACAATTTGCACACAGCAAGGTCCCACAAACAGCAATGAGATAATGACCAGATAATCTCTTTAATGACGTTGGTTAAGGGATAAAGAATAGTCAGGATACTAGACGAATTCCCCTGCACATCTTTGAAATTGTGCCAGGGGTTTACGTCCACCTGGGTATACATATATATGGGATGGGATGTCAGCCTAGATTTTGTGGTCAAGTCTCTGGAATAGGGCTTTAGTTTAGTTTAGAGATACAGCACTGAAACAGGCCCTTCGGCCCACCGAGTCTGTGCCGACCATCAACCACCCATTTATACTAATCCTACACTAATCCCATATTCCTACAACATCTCCACCTGTCCCTATATTTCCCTACCATCTACCTATACTAGGGGCAACTTATAATGGCCAATTTACTTGCCAACCTGCAAGTCTTTTGGCTGTGGGAGGAAACCGGAGCACCCGGAGAAAACCCACGCAGACACAGGGAGAACTTGCAAACTCCATACAGGCAGTACCCAGAATTGAACCCGGGTCGCTGGAGCTGTGAGGCTGCGGTGCTAACCACTGCGCTGCCCTGTGGCTGAACCCACAACTTCTGATCCAGAGATAAGATTGCTACCTCTGAGCTATGGCTGACATTAGCCAGCTGTAAAGAGAGGATAGCCCTTGTTACCCAGACACCAACCTGCTTCCAATGATCTAGGGGTTATTCAGACTGTTGCAGCATGAATGCATCATGACTACTGCAAGGAAACCAGGCATAGACCTGTATGACTCACTACATGCGGTCACAAACAGGTTGCTGCAGACTGAGTGAAACAGAGATGCTTCCTACTGGATAAGCACCTAGGGCTATGCTTGCACTGACTACAATGCCCTGCACCTTCAGGAATCCTGCAATATGGGGAAATCCACATGGTCTTTCCTCCTGCTTGTCAGCCTCCTATTTAAATGGAGATGAGGATCCCTTTACATACTACTCTTGAAAGCTACTTATTGATTTATCATGATATGCTGGGTGGGTTAAGGAAGTAATGTTTCAGGCATGCAAGGAGACCAGTTTCAAGAAAAGACCTCAATTCAGACATAGGACCACGCTTATAATATTTTAATTATGCCTATATTTGTTACAGGTGGCTGTCGTGGACACCTATTGAGTGCCCTGACCAATATGATGCCACTCACCCTTCCACCACTTAAGGTTACACTCCTGAATTCAACTTTGTGGTACCATTTTGGACCCTGAAAACCCAAGACACATCACAATTACTGCCCCACTGAACAGCCTCACTGAACAGCATCAGTACAGACATGATTGATTGATTATTTAATTTATTTATTCCCAGAAGATACAATAGTAAAGGGCATTGCACGTTGTGTTCTTAAAGAAACACGACTTTTACTACTCAAAAAAGTTTAATACCAACAAATTTTAGTCAATTAACAATATGGTTGAGTAAACAGTGCTCTGCACACTATTGGTTTCTGCTCAGTTTTCTTCATTTTCATTCGATCTCACAACCTCGTGCAAAAAAAAACACACATTTCAGCAATCAGATATTTTCAATAGCAAAATGATCTTTGGTGAGGAATCAGGTTCCTAACAAATCTAGCAAATGCTGCCATCCAGTGATATAAACAGACCCCAGTTTAAAATACAGCAATATGCCATTATTTCAGAAACCATCCCCATTTATGATCAGGTTTATTTACTCTTTGGTAAAAGAAAAATAATTTTTATTGCGGATGAATGCTATGAAAATCTAGTTTGAGATTTTTTTTTTAAATTGTGCAGATTTCACACAAAAGTCTGTTCTAGACCATCTCTAATTAGCAGTCTTTTACCCCTGCAGGCAAAGATTCATGCTATCATTCAGTTCAATGGATTTCAGTAATCCTATGGGACCTTATTAACAAACTGATTCTTCATGTCAACCTGAAAGTGAGTGCTGGCAAGCTATTTGGACTGAACCAAATCTTTTGCTCTTTCACACTTACGCACACACTTCCAAGTAAGGGTCACTTCATGATAATCAATTAAAATTTCTTCCCTTCCAAGCCCAAGAACACACCAAACTATTTGTAATATGTGTAAACATGTAATTTAGGTACGGGTGGTAGAATGCAGAATTGCCCTACAAAATGTGACCTTTTCATTCCAAGGCAAACAAAATGCTGAGAAAACACAAATTGAACATATTCAACATACACTCAGGCAACATTGCAAACATGAAGCATAAACCCTCAATCCAAACAAACTGCTTATCCTACTCATTACAAATTATCTGGAAATTACTTGAGTATATACCACTGGCTTTCTTTGAGCCCATATCCACTGACTGTCTCTAAACAGTATATCCTGGCAAATTTGTCAGTGCATTCAACTATAAATACTGTTTATTCTGCACTTTTGTCATCAATGATGTGACCTCTTGGGTGCCAGCTAAACACCAAATAAATGCAATCAGCTCACTGATACACGTGAACATCTAGAAGTGATGGTTGAATACCAATAATGATGAACACTGGCTGCAATATAAAAATCACAGGTGCAAAAGTCTGGTGATGCACAAACTTCTTAATCATCCATCACCAGATCTACCTTGACCACATCAAGCTCTACTCGTCTTGTTCTCCTCTTCCAAAAATAACTACTACTCTAGAAATCATCGAAGAGGGCAAAGATATCCTGAGGCTTCTCTTGTCTACTACCAACTGTCTTCTGAAGCCCCTCTCTCATCACCCGCTAGCCTCACATTTACAATGTGCAACAGAGGTCCACAGATTTCTTTGGCACCAAGATAGGGGTCATTGGTTCAATTGCCTCCACAACGTTCCTCCTTTCTCAATGATACCAAATCAAATTGTTGCACCTTTCTCACTCTAGCCCAGAACTCACTCTCTAGTTTATTTCTGTCTCCTGCCTCCAAGTTCATCTGACCCAAGACCTAACTTTTGCTCCTTCAACCCATTTTCCCAAAACAATTATTCCTACATGGACCCCATTCTGTTTGACACTGCAACTAGTTCACTCTCCTCAGGTGTTGGCCCCTCCTTTCAAAACCACTTTCATTATCTCCTACCTGAAAGAATCCATCCATGACCCTTCTGTCCTCAGTAGCTATCACCCCAAATTTAATCACTATTTCTCTCCTGGTCCTTTCAATCCCATCTCTACACTGAATCCAAGCTGTGAGAAAACAGCGGAAAGTGAACGGCCAGAAAAGTGTGAAGTTTAGCTTTAGCAGGGAGTTCAACTCTGAAGTATCATTGGACAGGATTATTTTATATTTTTCCACTTGTGTGAAGTGAGCTACAGGAGTTAAATGCTAATATGAGTTCAATCTACATATTTAAAGAACAAGCTATTCGGTGAATCTCTGTCCTGTGCTGTGTTGATTTCAGGTAAGGAATGGGGAGTGGGGAGAAATCAGCCTGGTATCCCATTCTTAATTACTGTCAACTGACCCCTAATTTAAGTGCATGAGGACAGGATAATCTCTGAAAGCTACATAGTCAAGCAATACTCACTATCTAAGCTTTTATCCAAAAAATTACCACTTGAGAGTTACTGTAAGACAAGCATCACTTATGGGAAAATACCCTAGGAACAAACATGCCTTCTGAAGAGGATGGATCAGGGAGGAGAACAAAAGAAAACTGGAGGCTTTGAAACATGACTCCTTCCCCAAAGTTTAACTCCAGGATATCCTTAATCAAAATGATTGGGCGCTTATAATAGAGAATAGCACATCTTTCAGAGTCAAAAAAATGTCTAATAAGAAAACAATACTATCGGCGCAAAATTCATTTGCCCCCACTTTTGGGCACGAGCAAGGCGCAAATCATGGCATACCTGCACCTATTCAGATGGAGGCAAGATGCAAAATTCATTTACCCACCTCATCTGAACGATCATGGCGCAAGTTCCTTTGCCTCTAGCACTGGTCTCCACTTCTGATTGGAGTCACCAGCAGCATAGCTGCACACCAGGCAGTACAGACAGCCTGCCCCAAAGGGAACATAGAAAAAAAGGTTACTGTAATGGAAAATCTCTCAAACTGATCATTGGGGCATACAGAGGGATCCAGACTGCTAGATGCAGCACTGGAGGCATTAGCGATGCAGATGGGCAGGAGGAGACACACTATGGTCAAATGGGGGTCAGGAGATCTGAGGACCACCCTAAGAAGGGAGTGGGAACAGATGGCCAGGACGGTCAAATCCCAGAGTCTGGATCCAAAGACCTGGCAGCAATGCCACAAGATGTTTAATGACCTCACGTTGGTAGTCAATGTCAGTGAATCCATCATCACATGACATGTCTTACCCACCACACCATCAACCTCTCGCGCCACTTAAATCACCACACCTCCATAACTCAGGACTCATGCCCAACATCCAGCTACTCCATCGTACCCTCACACACATAGCAATGCTGCCAGCCTCACACCCACCTCTCATTGCCACCACATAACTCCAGCAATTAAGCTATCTATGGCAGGCACATCACCTAAACATGGAGCTACACAACCACTGATTTCCTGACCTCTATCTTGCAGGAAAAGGTGGCACAAAATAGAAGGGAGCAAGCCAAAGTCAGCAGGAAACAAAGATGTATGCATCTCCTGAGCTCTACAGAGAAGATGGTCCTCTGCATCATGGGGCCAAATATGATTGGGTCAGCAGCACCCAATCTCTCTCAGAACATTAAGGATGACAGCAATTTCCTGCCTTATGCATCTTCTCAATTCACAGCACACCCTTGTCCTGCAATCTGGCACGATGGGCAAGCTGCTGATGGTGACCATGAACCTCTTACTTCCCACCTCAACCCATTCCCTCACAAGGACCCTTCCCCTTCTACGTTCCTGCTTTCAGACAACCAAGAACTGCCACCTGCACTGCCACAGCAGCCCAAGGAGAAAGGAAGAGCACAACAGCACAACAGTGAAGAAGAGGCCACATTACTTGATCTGACATTCACAGCCACCAGCTCAGACGCTGGCACTTACCTTAAGGCTAGTGTAGAGTTGGAACTAGCACGTGATGAGTCATGGGCCACAAGTGGAATGCAACCAAGGCAGGGGTAATGGATGGTTCATTTGCCAGCTCACCAGAGGGCAAGGTGGCAGACAAGTACTGTTGTATAGAACTCAGATAAGGACCTCGATGGGTGGCATGCAGGACAGCGTTAAATGGGCATGCACACCAAGATGCTGGGTGCATTGGTTAGCATGGCAGAAAACCTCCTATCACTGTCAAGGAGCATGGAGGAGTCCAGCACCAAGTTGACAGATGGTACTGCGCAGAGCCTCTGCTCCAGCTTGCTTTTGTACTACAGACCCACAGGCATTGCCACTGCTGTCCCCAAACCTGTTGCAGCCTTTATGTGAACGGGTCACCTACTCCTCTGCCATCCCTCTGAGAATGTGGCAACAATCTCTGGCAAATGGGCCAAAACCTCTCCAGAGTACTTTCAGAATCTTTCCAAAAGAAAAAGTTCCATAAATGTTTACTTACCTACAGTCAGGTGCCTGGCCCTTTAATAACGCTACTGCAGGGCTCATCTTGCTGCTTCATGCTTCTTTTTTCAGGAATGGACAACTCAGGTGTTGCCAGGAGCTACACTGTCCAATTTTTTTTGTCTGGCATTACATCAGTTGCGCTGTGTGACGTCAGGGTAGCACCAATTCAACGCATTCAGGCATACTCACGGGTGCACGCAGCTGTGTCTCCTATCAATGAAGAACGCCAGATGGGCTGCACAAATAGCGGCCCACTGCCTGCCCCCAGGGAAGCAAGCTAGGCCTGCCTGGCACTGCTAGAAGTGGCACTATGCAAATGAGTTTCATTGGCCAATAAATCTCAATTATGAATTATTCAGGAATCCTGCACAGATTTTTACCTTCAGTACTCCCCTCTGAAATATACTGTTTATTTAGCGTCTAAACATTCATATTTCATTAAAATATTTCAGGTCAGAAAATATCATTTCAAATTCAAAATTATTTGTAAGGAAGACAGAAGACTGCAACACCATGTAACGCTGCAGTCAAACTGCATATAGATTGCTTTGTTGTCTCAATCACTGATGACAGATGAAACAAAAGTCTCCTCAGGTCTCGTGGGTCATTGAAGGAATGTTGCATACATACTTGGGTTAATTGTAACTGAAAGTAGCACCAGTTTCTGATGCTATTCCACTCAAGAATTATCTGCAGCATGCAACCAGGCATAACATAAAAGAAAATTCTTTGAAGAGATAAGAGAGAGAGAAGAATAAAGCATATGTAATTTATGCAGATTTCCACAACACCTTTGATAAGGTACCACATAATGCACTAATGAATGAGGTCAGAGCAGGCAGAATAACGTGACAAACAGCAGAATGGATAGTTAGCTTGCTGCAAGACATAAAGAAAAGACTAGGGATGGCTGTTCAGAGTGCCAGATGTTCTAAAGTGGGATCACACAAGGTTCATAGCTGGGACCACTGTTAATAAAAAATCTGAAATTAAAAGCTCTTCTCATGGTGACCACGAAACCATCATCAATTGTTCTAAAAACCCATCTGGTTCAGTAATGTCTTTTAAGGAAGGAAATTTGCCACCCTTACCTGGTCTGGCCTACATGTGACTCCGACCCACAGCAATGTGGTTGACTCTTAAAACTCCCCTGAAATGGCCTAGCAAGCCACTCAGTTCAAGGGCAATTAGGGATGGGCATAAATGCTGGCCTAACCAGCGATGCCCACATCCCATGAATGAATAAAAAAACTATGGCCACTGCCGGTACTGCAAGAGGCCTTGAACCGAGGCCCAGTGCTGGAGCCTGGATTCAAGGTCTGTGAGACGGGGTCACCGGGAGAGTGGGAGTTTAGTGCAGGGTGAGAGTAGTTCAGGGAGGTGTAGGTTTTCTAGGCAGGGGCCCTCTGTGAGCCACATAGGAGGGCCTCCCCAGTCCCAACAAGCCCACAGAGTGGATCGCCTTGCACTGGGTGACGTCCCCGTATGGCAGGTAATAGGCCTCAAGTGGCCTCTGGGGGGGGGCGGAGGCCATCTTCAGCCTATCCCACCCACGACAAAATTGCATTGCAACGGGCCCTCTGCCTCCCATCACAATTCTATGGGCACTCTCCCCCACCCGTCTCCAAATCTGTCTCAGAGGAGCCTGTAAATTTTGTCCTTGGAGTACTGTGTACAGTGCCGTTCGCTAAATTAAAAAAGGATATTGCGGCACTAGAGACAGTACAAAAAATTACATGGATGATACCAGAACTGTGAGTTTAACCCATCAGGAAAGGATGAAGATCAGTCTGGCTATCTTTTCTCTTGAAAAGGAAAGGCTGAGGAGTGACCTAATACAGGGCTTTAAAATTTTGAAAGGTTTTGACATAGTAGACAGAGGGAGAGTGTTTCCACTTGTGCGGAACAGCAAAAGTAGAGACCATCAACAGAAGATTAGCACCAAGAAATCAAACTGGGAATTTAGAAGAAACTTTTTTTTCCAGAGTGGTGAGAATGTGGGGAGCAGTTGAGGCAAATAGTATAGGTGCATTTAAGGGGAAGCTAGATAAGTGTATGAAAAAGAACAGAATAGAGGGTTATGCTGATAGTTAGACAAGGAAAGGTGGGAGGATGCTTGAGTGGAGCATAAATGCCAGCATGGACTCGTTGGGCTGAATGCCTGTTTCTGGGCTGCATATTCCAATTACCTGGTAATTCTATGTTGCAAGCAGGTCATAAGCAAAATATTTTTCTTCTGGTGAATTAGTTTATAATGGTGAAGAATGCTGGCACGGGGAATAATGGTTTCTCACTTTGTGTGCCAGCTTCAACATCAAGAATTCCCAGACCAAGTACAACATGGTTAGATATGGATCAAAGATTCCTCAAATTTGCTCCAACAACATGCCTTCGCTCCAAACTCAGGAGAATCCCATGACACTTCTCCATATTAGCCTGAATGACATTTCCTATTGTGTTAAATTACAAGTCCAACCCTCAAATTGAGTCTTGATTATTCAACATTGTGAAAATATTTAATGCACATAGATTCCTATCAATCTAGGCTGGATTCAAATCTAGCCTTCTACCTTTTTTGAGGGGTAATGTGCTAGCCCAAGGAACTATCCAGTTCCCAACATGTTTTATACTTCTGCTTTTGGACCTAAATCCACAAAACAAGCATACACATGCTCTATCTTTTCTGCACTGGCTTAGTATTTAAAGACTGACTGATGGTTTTTACTTTTCTTTTTATTTCAGTATGTGGTGGAATAAATACAACACATGGCAATAATAAAGTGCCCACTTAGCTATATATAACAGTGGTGTAGTGGTATTATCACTGGACTAGTAACCCAGAAACCCAGGATATTGATCTGGAGACATGGGTTCACATCCCACCACAGCAGAAGGTGGAATTTGAATTTAATTAATAAATCTGGAATTAAAAAAGCTAGTCTAATGATTGCCAAGAAAACCAGTCAATTGTTGTAAAAACCCATCTGATTCACTTTAGGGATTGAAATCTTCTGTCCTTTCCTAGTCTGGCCTACATGTGACTCCAGGCGCACAGCATGTGGTTGAATCTTACATGCCCTCTGAAATGGCCTAGCAAGCCACTCAGTTCTACCTAACCACTACGAAGTCAATAAAAAGGAATAAAACCGGACGGACCACCCAGCATCGACCTAGGCACTGGAAAAGACAACGGCAAACCCAGCCCTGTCGACCCTGCAAAGTCCTCCTCACTAACATCTGGAGGCTTGTGCCAAAGTTGGGAGAGCTGTCCCACAGACTAGTCAAGCAACAGCCTGACATAGTTAAACTCACGGAATCATACCTTACATGCAATATCCCAGACACTGCAATCACTATCGTTAGGTATGTCCTGTCCCACTAGCAGGACAGACCCAGCAGAGGTGGCGGGACAGTGGTCTACAGTAGGGAGGGAGTTGCCCTGGGTGTCCGCAACATCGACTGTGGACCCCATGAAGTCTCATGGCATCAGGTCAAACATGGACAAGGAAACCTCCTGCTGATTACCACCTACCGCCCTCCCTCAGCTGATGAGTCAGTACCCTCCATGTTGAACACCACTTGGAGGAAGCACTGAGGGCGGCAAGAGCACAAAATGTAATCTGGGTGGGTGATTTCAATGTCCATCACCAAGAGTGGCTCGGTAGCACCACTACTGACTGAGCTGGCAGAGTACTAAAGGACATAGCTGCTAGACTGGGTCTGCGGCAGGTGGTGGGGGCACCAACACGAGGGAAAAACATACTTGACCCTGTCCTCACCAATCTGCCTGCCGCAGATGCTTCTGCCCATGACTGTATTGGTAGGAGTGACCACAGTCCTTGTGGAGATGAAGGCCCGCCTTCACATTGAGGATACCGTCCATCGTGTTGTGTGGCACTATCACCATGCTAAATGGGATAGATTTCAAACAGATCCAGCAATGCAAAACTGGGCATCCATGAGGCGCTGTGGGCCATCAGCAGCAGCAGAATTGTACTCAACCACAATCTGTAATCTCATGGCCCGGTATATACCCCACTCGACCATTACCATCAAGCCAGGAGACCAACCCTGGTTCAATGAAGAGTGCAGGAGGGCATGCCAGGACCAGCACCAGGCATACCTCAAAATGAGGTGTCAACCTGGTGAAGCGACAACCCAGGACTACTTTCATGCCAAACTGCATAAGCAGCATGCAATCGACAGAGCTAAGCAATCCTATAACCAACGGATCAGATCTAAGCTCGGCAGTCCTGCCACATCCAGCTGTGAATGGTGGTGGACAATTAAACAACTAACTGGAGGAGGTGGCTCCACAAATATCCCTATCC
Source organism: Heterodontus francisci (assembly GCF_036365525.1). NCBI lineage: Eukaryota > Metazoa > Chordata > Chondrichthyes > Heterodontiformes > Heterodontidae > Heterodontus > Heterodontus francisci. The sequence goes on from NC_090380.1 coordinate 70,336,588, forward strand.
TCAATGATGGGGGAGCCCAGCACATCAGTGCGAAAGATAAGGCAGAAGCATTTGCAACAATCTTCAGCCAGAAGTGCCGAGTTCATGATCCATCTCGGCCCCCTCCTGAACTCCCCAGCATTACAGATGCCAGACTTCAGCCAATTAGATTCACTCCGCGTGATATCAAGAAAGGACTGAAGGCACTGGATACTGAAAAGGCTATGGGTCCTGTCAATATTCCAGCAATAGTACTGAAGACCTGTGCTCCAGAACTTGCCACACCCCTAGCCAAGCTGTTCCAGTATAACTACAACACTGACATCTACCCGGCAATGTGGAAAATTGCCCAGGTATGTCCTGTACACAAAAAGCAGGACAAGTCCAACCTGGCCAATTACCGCCCCATCAGCCTACTCTCAATCATCAGTAAAGTGATGGAAGGTGTCATCAACAGTGCCATCAAGTGGCACTTGCTTCGCAATAACCTGCTCAGTGATGCTCAGTTTGAATTCCGCCAGGGCCACTCAGCTCCTGACCTCATTACAGCCTTGGTTCAAACATGGACAAAACAACTGAACTCAAGAGGTGAGGTGAGAGTGACTGCCCTTGAAATCAAGGCAGCATTTGACCAAGTATGGCATCAAGGAGCCCTAGCAAAACTGGAGTCAATGGGAATCAGGGGGAAAACTTTCTGCTGGTTGGAGTCATACCTAGCGCAAAGGAATATGGCTGTGGTTGTTGGAGGTCAATCATCTGAGCTCCAGGAGATCACTGCAAGAGTTCCTCAGGGTAGTGTCCTAGGCCCAACCATCTTCAGCTGCTTCATCAATGACCTTCCTTCAATCATAAGGTCAGGTGGGGATGTTCGCTGATGATTGCACAATGTTCAGCACCATTCGCGACTCCTCAAATACTGAAGCAGTCCGTGTAGAAATGCAGCAAGACCTGGACAATATCCAGGCTTGGACTGATAAGTGGCAAGTAACATTTGCGCCACACAAGTGCCAGGCAATGACCATCTCCAAAAAGAGAGAATCTAACCATCTCCCCTTGACATTCAATGGCATTACCATCGCTGAATCCCTCACTATCAACATTCTATGGGCTACCATTGACCAGACACTGAACTGGAGTAGCCATTGAAATACCCTGGCTACAAGAGCAGGTCAGAGGCTAGGAATCCTGCGGCGAGCAACTCACCTTCTGACTCCACAAAGCCTGTCCACCATCTACAAAGCACAAGTCAGGAGTGTGATGGAATACTCTCCACTTGCCTGGATGGGTGCAGCTCCAACACTCAAGAAGCTCAACACCATCCAGAACAAAGCAGCCTGCTTGATTGGCACCCCATCTACAAACATTCACTCCCTCCACCACCAACGCACAGTGGCAGCAGTCTGTACCATCTACAAGATGCACTGCAGCAACGCACCAAGGCTCCTTAAACAGCACCTTCCAAACCCGCGACCTCTACCACCTCTAAGGACAAGAGCAGCAGATGCATGGGAATATCACCACCTGCAAGTTCCCGTCCAAGTCACACACCATCCTGACTTGGAACTATATCACCATTCCTTCACTGTCGCTGGGTCAAAATCTTGGTTCTCTTCCTAACAGCACTGTGGGTGTACCTACCTCACATGGACTGCAGCGGTTCAAGAAGGCAGCTCACCACCACCTTCTCAAGGGCAATTAGGGATGGGCAATAAACGCTGGCATAGCCAGTGACGTCCACATCCCATGAATGAATAAATTTTTTAAAAATCATTATCAATTCAAAGTTGCCAGACAAGGTTCATTCTGATCCCAAATGCATAGACCATACAAACTGAAAAGAAAAGTCAATTACTTGCTTGCTTACAACAAAGCTGAGATGGGGTCTACACGTCAAAAGCAAACAGTTATTCCAGTCAGAGTGTATACATTAACCTGTAAAACTGGACCATCTGGCATAGGGTTCAAGACAAAACAGAAAACCAGTGCAATAATCAAAGCAAAATACTGCGGATGCTGGAAATCTGAAATAAAAACAAAGTGCTGGATTACTCAGCAGGTCTGGAGAAACAAGGTTAACGTTTCAGGTCTGTGACCTTTCATCCGAACGGTGCAAGGTCACAGACCTGAAACGTTAACTGTTTCTCTCTCCGTATATGCCGCCAGACCTGCAGAGAAAACCAGTGCATCCTAGCTTATACATCCAAAAAGAATTAACAACAATCCTCCACATTGCAGTATCCAAGTTTTCTTTTAAAAAATTCAAAAATAACTCCAAGGATTTTACCTCCACTTATCTACCATATGTACATCATTCTGCTTGCAGAACTTTCTGATGTGCCCCAATTTGAACCCTGTGCCTCATTATCAAAATAGGTAATACAGCCTAATGTCTTAATGTCAAAATAGGACATTAGCCATTGTGAGCAGAAAATCCAACAACCCATTAACAAGCAAGCTCATTGCCATTTCCATAGCAACACTCGACAATGGGAGTTAAACTGAATGTGAATCCCCATAAATATCTGACTGACTTCTGAGTTAACTCTCAACCTAGCACCGGTGAACATCCAAAATAAAAAGATGAAAAATCCAAACCTCCATCTAGTTACACTCATACCAGTATCCCATGACATTTCTCACATTTACTAGGAAGGTAGAGAGGAGAAGGAGGAGATGGGAGAGGATTGGCAAGAGAAAATATTTGATATCTTGGCAGTAAAGGAAAGGATTTGAAGTTCTGGTAAATACTTTTTAGAATAATAGATATAACTTTTTAAAATAAATGAGCTGGGAGCAGACGAGATATATGGGATGAGGACTACTGCTCTTGCAGAAGATAAACAAAAATGGTTGTTTCCATATTGTAATTTCAATGAAATAGTACTATTCACAGTCAGTTGAAGCATACATTGTCAATATCAAACTGTTGTTGATGTCCATATATTACAGGTTCACACTCTCCTAATTGTCTATGAATGTTTATTCTGTTTGTGTCCAGATCCGGGTACTGCCTGTGTGGAGTTTGCAAGTTCTCCCTGTGTCTGCGTGGGTTTTCTCCGGGTGCTCCGGTTTCCTCCCACAAGCCAAAAGACTTGCAGGTTGATAGGTAAATTGGCCATTATAAATTGCCCCTAGTATAGGTAGGGAAATATAGGGACAGGTGGGGATGTTTGGTAGGAATATGGGATTAGTGTAGGATTAGTATAAATGGGTGGTTGATGTTCGGCACAGACTCGGTGGGCCGAAGGGCCTGTTTCAGTGCTGTATATCTAATCTAATCTAATCTAATCATCATCTTTTCTCTCTCTATGCTCTTTTGTGATTCAGTGTGCCACACTTTAGCAGAAAGTTGTGAAAAGTCGTGGCATCTGCTGCCACAACTGCACATCCCATCTGCTCCCTATCAGAGGAATTTTCAATCGATTTTGAAATAGAATTTTGTGACCCACAAATTAATTTTAATATATATTATACACACATGCATAGATATCTATATACTGAAGAGTAAATTTTAAGAAAATACCAAAGTAGTAAACAATGAGGATAGTAACAAACTTTAGGAAGACAGAGATAAACTGGTGAAATGAACACACACGTGGCAGATGAAATTTAATGCAGAGCAGTGTGAAGCAATGCATTTCAGTAGGAAGGATGAGGAGCTGCAATATAAATTAAGGGTACAATTTTAAAAGGGGTGTAGGAACCTAGGAATCTGGGGGTGTATGTACACAATTCCTTGAAGGTAGCAGGATAAGTTAAGAAGGCTGTTTAAAAAGCATATGGAATTCTTGGCTTTATTAATAGGGGAAAGAGTACAAATGCAAGAAAGTTATGCTAAACCTCTGTAAAACACTTTTTTTTATTCTTTCATGGAATATGGGCGTCACTGGCAAGGCCAGCATTCGTTGCCCATCCCTCAATGCCCTTAACAACTGAGTGACTAACTAGCCCATTCCAGAGGTCAGTTAAGAGTCAACCACATTGCTGTGGGTCTGGAGTCACATATAGGCCCTCAGCCTTCCCTTTTCAAAAGGGAACATAGCCAGGCTGTTCATCACCTTTCCTTTTCCAGATCAGGTAAGGACAGCAGATTTCATTCCTTAAAGAACACGAGTGAACCAGATGGGTTTTTACAACAATCGATGATCGTTGGGACCATTACTGAGACCAGCTTTCAATTCCAGATGTTTACTAATTAACTGAATGTATTAATTAAACTTAAATTCTACCAGCTGCCATGGTGGGATTTGAGCTCATGTCCCCAGAGCATTAACTTGGGCCTCTGGAATACTAGTTCAGTGACATCACCACTACACCAGTGTCTCCCGCTTAGGCCTCAGCTGGGAGTAGTGTTCGATTCAACTACACTTTAGCAAGGATATAACAGCCTGGAGAGGCTGCAGAAGAGATTTACTAGAATGGTACCAGGATAAAGGGACCTGACTTACATGGAGAGATGGAGAAGCTGGAGTTATCCTCTTTAGAGCAGAGATGGTTAAAAGGATATTTGATACAAGTGGTCAAAATCATGAATGGTTTTGACAGCATAAGTACGGAGAAACTGTTTCCAGTGGCAGCAAGGTCAGTAACCAGAGGAAAAAGATTTAAGGGAAATGGCAGAAGAACCAGAGGTGCATTAAAAAATTTTGGTTTTAGGCAGCAAGTTGACATCATCTGGAATGCACTACATGTGCGCGCATTGGCGGTGGGGGTCACATGGAAGCAGATTCAAAATTAACATTCAAAGGACAGTTGCTTAAACACTTGAAGGAGAAAATAATTACAGGGCAATGGGGAAAAGAGTGGGTTTAATTGGATAGGCCTAATAAAGAGCCAGCACAGACACGATAGGATGAATGTCCTCCTTCTGTGATGTATCATTCTATGATTTTATATCAGAAGAATTTAATAAGGCTTGTAAAATCACCCAAAAGACAAAGTACAAAACCCATATTTGGATACTGTAAACTTGTTGGGAATAATCATACAGTATTTAAATAAACACTGATTTAATGTCTATAAAATTGGCCGCTGCTAAAAGTTCAACATTTATACATTGTAGTTGTTTTTGAAATGAACAAATGCCTTTTCCCGATACAGTAAAACTAAATAAACTGGAAAAACAAGATGAAGTAACAGAGAAAGTTGATGAAGGGAATGCAGTGGTGCGTTGGAATGTCATTAGACTAATAATCCAAAATCCCAGGCTAATGCTCTGGGGACATGGGTTCGAATCCCATCACAAAAGATAACAGATGGTGGAATTTGAATTCAATTAATAAACTGGAATTAAAAGCTAGTCTAGTGGTGACCATGCAACCACTGTATTATTGTAAAAACCCATCTGGTTCACTAATGTCCTTTAGGGAAGGAAATCTGCCAACCTCACCTTGTCTGGCCTACATGTGACTCCGACCCACAGCAATGTGGCTGACTCCTAAATGCCCTCTGAAATGGACTAGCAAGCCACACAGTTGTATCAAACCGCTACAAAGTTTAAGAAAAGGAATGAAACCTGAGACAACCCGGCATCGACCTAGGTACAGGAAACAACAATGGCAAACCCAGCCCTGTCGACCCTGCAAAGTCCTCCTTACTAACATCTGGCGGCTTGTGCCAAAAGTGGGAGTAGTCAAGCAACAGGGTGACATAGTCATGCTCACGGAATCATACCTTACAGACAATGTCCCTGACACCACCATCACCATCCCTGGGTATGTCCTGTCGCACAGGCAGGAGGGACCCACCTGAGGTGGTGGCACAGTGGTATATAGTCAGGAGGGAGTTGCCCTGGGAGTCCTCAACATTGACTCTGGACCTCATGAAGTATCATGACATCAGGCCAATCATGAGGCAGGAAACCCCCTGCCGATTACCACCTACTGCAGCTTCGGCTTCTCCTTGTTGAACACCAATTGGAAGAAGCACTGAGGGTAGCAAGGGCACAAAATATACTCTAGGTGAGGGACTTCAATGTCCATCACCAAGAGTGGCGAGGGAGCACCACTACTGACCAAGCTGGCCAAGTCCAAAGGGACTTGGCTGCTAGACTGGGTCTGCGGCAGGTGGTGAGGGAACCAACAAGAGGGAAAATCTACTTGACCTCGTCCTCACCAATCTACCCGTAGCAGATGCATCTGTCCATGACAGTATTGGTAAGAGTGACCACCGCACGGTTCTTGTGGAGACGAAGTCCCGTCTTCACATTGAGGATACCCACCATCGTGTTGTGTGGCATAGCCACCGTGCTAAATGGGATAGATTTCAAACAGATCTAGCAACTCAAAACTGGGCATCCATGAGGTGCTGTGGGCCATCAGCAGCAGCATTGCATTCAACCACAATCTGTAAACTCATGGCCTGGCATAGCCCCCAATCTACCATTACCTTCAAGCTTGGGGAACCAACCCTGGTTCAATGAAAAATGCACGAGGGCATGCCAGCAGCACCAGGCACACCTAAAAATGAGCTATCAGCCTGGCAAAGCTACAACACAGGACTATGTGCCAAACAGCAGAAGCAGCATGCAACAGACAGGGCCAAGCGATCCCATAACCAAATGCTCTGCACTTCTGCCACATTTAGTTGTGAATGGTGGTGGAGAATTAAACAACTGACAGGGGGAGGAGGCTCCACAAATATCCCCATCATCAACGATGGGGGAGCCCAGAACATCAGTGTAAAAGACAAGCCAGAAGCATTTGCATCCATCTTCAGCCAGAAGTGCCGAGTGGATGATCCATCTCGGCCTCCTCCTGAGGTCCCCAGCATTACAGTCTTCAGCCAATCTGATTTCACGCGGAGTGAATCAAGAAATGGCTGAAGGCACTGGATACTGCAAAGGCTACGGGCCCTGACAACATTCTGGCAATAGAACTGAAGACCTGTGCTCCGGACCTAGCTGCACCCCTAGGCAAGCTGTTCCAGTACAGCTACAACATTGGCATCTACCAGAAAATGTGGAAAATTGCCCAGGTATGTGCTGTGCACAAAAAGCAGGACAAATCCAACTCGGCCAATTACCGCCCTATCGGTCTACTTCCGATCATCAGCAAAATGATGGAAGGGGTCATCGACAGTGCTATCGAGCAGCACTTGATCAGCAATAACCTATTCACTGACGCTCAGTTTGTGTTTCGCCAGACCACTCAACTCCTGACCTCATTACAGCCTTGGTCCAAACATGGACAAAAGAGCTGACCTCCAGAGGTGAGGTGATGCCCTTGAGATCAAGGCAGCATTTGACAGAGTATGGCATCAGAGCACTAGCAAAACTGGAGTCAATGGGAATCGGGGGAAAACTCTCCATTGGTTGGAGTGATACGGAGCACAAAGGAAGATAGTTGTGGAGGTCAATCATCTCAGTCCAAGACATCACTGCAGGAGCTCCTCCGGGTAGGGTCCTAGGCTCAACCATCTTCAGCTGCTTTATCAATAATCTTCCCTCCATCATAAAGTCAGAGGCGGGGACGTTTACTGATGATTGCACAATGTTCAGCACCATTTGCAACTCCTCAGATACTGAAGCAGCCCATGTCCAGATGCAGCAAGACCTGGATAACAACCAGACTTGGGTTGATAAGTGCCAAGTAACATTCACGCCAGACAAGTGCCAGGCAATGACGATCTCAAACAAGAGAGAATCTAACCATCTCCGCTTGATGTTCAATGGCATTACGATCACTGAATCCCACACGAACATCATCCTGGGGGTTACCATTGACCAGAAACGGAACTGGACCAACCACACAAATGCTATGGCTACAAGAGCAGGTCAGAGGCTGGGAATTCTGCAGTGAGTAACTCACCTCCTGTTTCCCCAATGCCTGTCCACCATCTACAAGGCACAAGTCAGGAGTGTGATGGAATACTCTCCACTTGCCTGATTGGGTGCAGCTCCAACAATACTCAAGAAGCTCCACATCCTCCAGGACAAAGCAGCCTGCTTGACTGGCATGCCATCCACCAGCTTCAACATTCACTCCTTCCACCAATGCACAATGACAGCAGTGTGTACCATCTACAAGATGCACTGCAGCAACTCACCAAGGCTCCATTGACAGCACCTTCCAAACCCGTGACCTCTACTACCTAGAAGGACAAGGGCAGTAGATGCATGGGAATACCACCACCTGAATGTTCCCCTCCAAGTCACACAACATCCTGACTTGGAACAATATCGCAGTGTCCCTGGGTGAAAATCCTGGAACTCCCTTCCTAACAGCACTCTTGGTGTACCTACATCCCAAGGACTGCAGTGATTCAAGAAGGCAGCTTCTCAACCACCACCTTCTCAAGGGCAATTAGAGATGGGCATTAAATGCTGGCCGAGCCAGCAACACCCACATCCCACAAACAAATAAATGCTGCGAATATGAATTTTAAGAAAGCATTCGTTAAGGTACCACATAAAAGGCTGGTTAACAAAATTGAGGCTAATGGAATAGGTCAATATCCAATTCGATAGAAAATTGGCTTAAGGACAGAAAATAGTGAGTCATAGTAAATGGTTGCCTTTTAGACTGGAGGATGGTAAACAGTGGTGTTCTCCAAGGGTCAGTGCTGGGACCACTGCTTTTTTGCCATACATACATACATATATATATATCTGGGAATACTGAGTAAAATCTCAAAGTTTGCTGACACCAAACCCGGAGGTGAGGCAAACAGTGAGGATAACATGAAGCGCCTGCAACAGGACACAGATAGGCTGGTAGAATGGGCAGAGAAGTGGCAGATGGAATTTAATACTGACAAGTATCAGGTGATGCATTTTGGCAGAGGATTAGGGAGAGGCAATATAAACTAAATGGCATAGTTCTAAAGAGAGTGCAGGAACAGAGGGACCTGAGGGTGCATGTATCTTTGAAGGTGGCAGGAAATATTGAGAAAGTGGTTAGTAAAGCACATGGAATCTTGGGCATTATAAATGGAGGCATTGAGTACATAGAAAATAGGAGCAAGTGTAGACCATTTGGCAAAAACACTGAAGTTATGCTGAACCTCTATAAAGCTCTGGTTAGGCCCCAACTGGAGTATTGCAACCAGTTCTGGTCACCACACTTTAGGAAGGATGTGAGGTCCCTTGAGAGGGTACAGAGGATATTTACTAGAATGGTTCCTGGGATCAGGGATTTTAGTTTCAAGGTTAGGTTGGAAAAGATGGGTTTGTTCTCCTTAGAACAAAGATTGAGGGGAGATTTAATCGAAGTGTACAAGATTATGACAGACTTAGATAAGTTAGACAAAGAAAAACTGTTCCCATTAACATATGGTGCAAGGACTAGGGGACACACATTGAAAGTTTTGGGCAAAAGATGCAAGGGGAATATGAGGAAGCACTTTTTTTACACAGTGGGTGGTAATGACCTGGAACTCGGTGACAACAAGGATGTTGGAAGAGATGATCAATGACTTTAAGAGGAAGTTGGATGGCCACCTGAGAGTAGTCGACTTGCAGGGCCACAGGGACCAAGCTGCGGAGTGGGACTGACTCCTGACACAGACTAGGGGGCTGAATGGCCTTCTGCTGTGCCGTCAATGACTCTACGACAAACAATCCTACAGAAAATCATCATTCCCCATTTCCAGACAGGAGGCTTATGCTGCCTTTTGCAAATTCCCACGATTTAAAATACATTGGCTGTTGTGTATTTTTTTAAACAAGAGCACCAACACCAAACTCTTACCAAAATGATCATTTCTTACTAACACATAAGATAAGAAAATAACCAGGGTCCAACTCGAACCCGGGTCATCCCTTAATGATAACATAACTTGTCGAATTTCTGTTGGGTCAGTTGGAGGACATGATACACCGTGTACGTCAAAGAAGATCTTCCCTAGTCTCAAGATCCCTACCGAGTAGGCAGCTCTCACCATGTTTACGGCCCTTCCTTGCTCAGAGCCCCGCTTCCAACCGCCCCTTCCTCCCGGTTGATTCTGTTGAACTGAACACACCTCGTCCCATAGCAACGGCGTGGGTATAAACATGGATTTCAATCCAACTTTTTTTTATTTAAACCAAAGCATACGTTTTATTTCGTAACTTTGTGCTTTTGTAAGATTGGAAACATACATTATTTTAAAATCGAAATAATTAAATTTTTGAGGCCGGAAGTGACGGGGTCAAAGGTCAACCGGGCTGCTTGGTGCCGGAAGTTGCCTTTTTCTATATGTTGCTAGGTTGGCTGAAGTTGCCACGTAAGGGGATAGCTGTCATTTCGGGTAAGTGACGCCTGAGACTTGCACTGCTATTGTTAGAAGTGTTTGCGTTTGAGCTGATTTATTTTAATGATCGTGTCTGAGAAAAAGCCGATAGAAAGTTCCACTGTCAACCCCCCCCCCCACCACCCCACACACACAGTCGTCGACTCGGTCTCTCTGCCTTGATAGATCCGCTTTGAAGAAGTTTTGATTTTTCTTGATTCTGCGCACACTGCAAAATACCTCCAGATAAAAGTAAAGTACTTCCGATGCTGGAAGTCTGAAATGAAAACAGAAAATGTTGGAAATACTCCGATTTGGCAGTATCTGTGGCGAGAGAAGCCGTTAACTTTTCAGTTCGATGACCTTTCGTCGGACCTGGGAACAGGTAGAAATGTAACAGGTTTTAAGTACAGAGGTGGGGAAGAACAAAAGGGAAGGTCTGTAATAGGGTGGAAGGTAGGGGAGATTAAATGACAAAAAGGAAGATGGTGTAAGGCAAGAGGACATGATAATGGGACAAGATGTAAAAGATTTGTCTAGAGGGGGTATAAATGGCAATTGTGGAATCATTAGCAACAGCTGCTGTCTGAAGGAAATGGAGTCATGATCTGAAATTGTTGAACTCAACGTTGGGTCCAGAAGGTTGAGTTGTGTCCAATTGAAAGTTGAAGTGCTGTTCCTCAAGTTTACGTTCAGCTTCATTGGAACAATGTAAGAGACTGAGGACAGAGTGGGATCAAGAATTAAAATGGCAAGTGACTAGAAGCTTATGGTCACACTTTTGGACTGAACCCCCTTCCCCTCCACCAGCAACACCTGCCATTTTACTTCCTCTTTTCCCAGCATCCAGGATCCCAAACACTCCTTCATTCAATTTAGTATACTGTACTTGCTGCTCATGATGTGGCCTTCACTGCATTTGGAAGACCAGATGCAGATGAGGAGACTGCTTTACAGAACTCCTCCATTAAACCTTTTAAAAGGAATATGTGTAATTTTTCCTTTATTATGGCTTTGAGGCAGTTTTGCTTGCGCTGATTTCCTCATCTTTCTGCTGTTGCACAAGAGTCAGATGTGGCTATAAAGCTCAAATGATTTTTTTTCTAAATGCATGAGCAATGTTTTACGTTGCCATCTGCAGTAAATTACACAGTGGAGGGATGCAGGAATACCCTTTTTATGTTCAGTTGGTAATTTTTGTCAGTTTTTCTTAGGAAAACTGGCACTGGCAAGGCCACATTTATTCCCCATCCTTAGCTGACTTGAGAAGTTGGTGATGGTGGGCTTTCTCCTTGAAGCACTGCAGTCCTTGTTGTGATGGTGTTCCCATGATGCTGTTAAGTAGTTGAAAGTTGTTTGAGATGCTCATTATCTGACACTTGTTTAAAAACTTATCTGCTTTTTGAATTTTACAATGTAACTGTTTTGGAGTTCCAATTCTATTGGGTTGCTTGTTGTAAAACTTTCTATTTAGCTTTTTAAAAAATCCTGAGTATTATAGAATTTTGCATTAAAGGTATCCATTTGGTCCATTACTTTGTCCCAGCTCTCTGAAAGAGCTATCCGTTTAGTTCTATTTTTCACATCTTTATTCACTTCCTCTAACAATGCTATTATGGATTCTGTACCTGCAGATGTTTCTGCTAGGACAATTTATTTCCAAACAATATTTTTCATCAAAAAAATTTTTAGCCTCTCCCTTCCTTTTGTTTGGTGATGAGCTTAATACCCTCTAACTACCAACTGACCATACTGCAGAAATAGTTCTTCCCTATTTACTTTATCAAGGTCCCTCTTAATTTTGAAAACTGTATCAAATGATCTCTTAACCTTTGTTCTGATAAGACCCCAATTTCTTTAATCTCTCCTCGTGCCTAAAGCATCTCACGTAAGAAAGCTTTCAGTAACCTCCTAAGGCCTCAACACTCTCTTTTAAAAAAAAATAGAGTCCCCAAATGTGGACATAATACTCTAACTATGACTTAACCAATGTTTGGATAGGGTTAGCATTAAGTCTTTGCATTTAGTACTCTGTACTTCAATTTATAGACCGAGGATCTGATTTACTTTGTTCAGCTTTATGAACTTGTGCTTTCAATTTTAAAGATATGTGTATCCTCCCAATCCTTTTTAAAGATTTAATGAATATTTTTCCATGCAAAATTTAACACCTCACATATCTCCACAATAAATTTGAGCTTTTTTAAGTAACTGTTATGTGGTCAATTAATTTACAGATAAATTATTGTAATAATCTTATCCAGTCAAGTATAAAAGACTGATAACAAATAAAAATGTTACTGGTTTCTAGCCTGTCCACTTTCTAAAACTGTAATTTACTATGTTTTTTATTTTAATTGAATAAAGACTGTCTATGAAAAATTTAATGTACAGTTTCTGTTTATTAATTGGTTGTCCCATAGTTATAGTTTTCAGGTTACTTACAATGATTTGATAAACCATTGTGTTTGTCTAAAGAGTAATTCAAATTTTTTTTCCAGATGGAAATTAGTGAATGAAATAAAATTCAAAACAGCTTCGGGGATATGACATCGGTTATCAGAATGGAGAATAAAGGTATTATGTTTTTTAAGAGACAATGTTCTTTCCCATCAATTTTATTCTTCATTTGTATACAAAGTTGTAGCAATGATTTAGGCATATGAGGCACTGAGTTATCTTGAATCCACAGTGTCTGTGTTTTTACTTATCTCCTGACTTTCATTTACTTTGCATTTGATGCACAATATACATCGTAAAAATATATGTTTGCTACAAATGGCTGACATTCTAACATGATAGGTAAACTACTCCAGCAAGACTACTGTACAGGAACGAAACATTTGAAGTAAAATTATTTTATGTTGGGTTAGATAGGAAGATTGAGAATGGTATGATTTCACTGCTGCTCATTCTTTATACAAGTAACAGCCTTGGCTCAGTGATCGTATTGGCACCTCTGTGTCATGAGGTTGTGTGTTTAAGACCTGTTTCAGACAACATTTATTCCTCAACCAACCCCACTAAAACATGTTATCTCTTTGTTATGTATGGGATGATGCTGCCATAGTTGCCTCCATTACAACAGTGACTAAATTTATAAACAAAAAAGCACTTCATTCAGAAGACTGTAAAAGTGTTTTGGGACATTAATGGCACGATGTATAGGCAGATTTTTCTTTCTCATGTATTAATACTTGCACTTTGAATTTAATCTGCCATAACTGGTTTAAAACTTTTTTTTTAATTGGTAGTCCTGCTGTTTCAGGATTAAAGAATTGAAAATATGTATATCATATTTAACATTTTCTATAAATAGAGAAAAAAAATTGCATTTATATTAGCACCTTTCTTGACCTCCGGATGCCCAAAGTCTTTTACAGACAATGAAGTACATTTGAGATGTTGTTACTTGTAACATAGGAAGTAAGAAATTTGTTCATCTGGGCCTTACCATGTTTGGAGTTTTTTTTTTGAACTAGTATTATTTTGAACATGTAGAGTATATTCAATTTAATAACCTCATCGTTCAGGATTGTGAGGATACGTGTAGTGGAGGCCACCTGGCTGTTATGCAGCTGGAATTTACAAGAGTTATATAGCCTGGGTAAAATGTTATCTGGAGGGCTTGAGTCAGAGTCATTTATGGCATAGAAGGAGTCCATCCAGCCCATTGAGTCCGTGCTAACTCTCCACGGAGCAATCCAGTCAGTCCCACTCGCCCATTTGATCCCCGTACCCATCAAGTTTATTTAAAGTGTAAATTGCAATACTTAAACAATTTTATTTTATACGTCATATAATATGTAATAGAATTTTTACCAATGCAAAAAATATTGCATTGTGTTAGTAAGCCTGGGCTGTATGGCGTTTACTCTGGAATAAAGATGCGTTCAAGTGGTTGATATTTATTTTGATACAAGTTTGAAACTATTTTAGGCTCTACTGGAGATCTGTTACTGCTGCATGTATTTCATTGCTTGCGTTGGCTGTTGCCAGAACTGTCATCTAAAGTACAGTAATATTTGGTTACAAATGTTTAATTTGTCCATTTTGTATGCATTGTATTAAGATCTTTCTTTTTTACATTTTAGTTCAAATAGTACGACCTATCCGTGGACCTGGAGATGGAATGGAAACAGAAGAACCAGCCAAACCTGTGGAAAATACCAAAGGAATAAATAAAAAATGTCATCACACTCCACGAACCAATGTAGTATCCAGTTCTTCTCAAATTGTTATTAAGCCTGGTGTTCTTCAGCTTGGAAATGTTCAACCTGGCCAAGCAGTTGAGATAGAAGCCATTAAGATCTTGGTTCCCAAAGCTGCTGTAATTCATGAAATTCCTGCAAAGACTACAAAGCTAAATGACTCTGCAGGTTCTCACAAAGGTGAGTTGTTGAGTCAGTTAGAAAATACGACTGAGCTCAAGAAAGAATTGCTGGAACTAAAAGCTGCCGTTGAAAAGTCTCAAAATTCAGAAAGAAAACTCCTACAGGATAAGGAAGGGCTTGCCAATCAAATCCGGGTGCAGACTGAGGTGAGATAAAATATACTTTTAAATTGCATTATGATAACTTGACAGCTGTTCTCTAGTTTTGTGTTTGTATCTAGCTATTATCTCAGTTGGTTTTCACCTACAAATGAAATACCGCACAACAAATTGCTGGAAATATACAGAGGGTCTCTCTTCATTTGTGAAGAGAAAAGACAAGGTATCCTATGTCAGAACTGAAAACTGGAGATAAGCAAATGGCTTGGTGAGGTTGGGAAATGAGGGAAGAGAAACAGATGCTTGAATCACAGATGTGTCATCAACCTGTAACATAACTCTGTTGCTCTCTCCACAGAAGCTGCATGACCTGCTGAGTATTTCCAGCATTTTGTGTTCTTATTTCTGATTTCCAGCATCTTTTCTTACTGATAAGTGATTGATGAGTTGAATTACCTGCGGAATGCTTAATAGAAAATCAGTATGATATAGTTTATCAACCTAGTGAGGCAGCAGAAATATATATATTTTTTAAAGCTTTCAATCCTCTGCGTTCCCAGGCAAAAAGGAAAGCTGTAGGTGGCATGCTAATACAGACTATTATGCACTACTTCACCTTGATCCACTCAATTTAAATTTTAAGTCTTCACAGCATGTTCTCATTATTATCATGTTTTTGACTGTGCAGTACTAACCCCTTGGAACCTCTATGATATTTATACACTAAAAAGTTATTCAGGAAATCTCTTCTGCAGATGTACCTAACTTTTATCAAATGGGTGTGTGTATTGAAATCTGCAGGATGAACAGTAATTAATATCTTCCATATGTATAAAAAATTAATACATTGAAGTACTCCAAAGATTTTTAAATTTTTTTTTTTCCGTTTCAGGTAAACAGAGAGTTGAAAAAACTACTTATTGCTTCTGTTGGCAATGACCTTCAGTATCACTTTGAGCGCATGGCCCGTGAAAAAAATCAGCTAATCTTGGAAAATGAGACTTTAAGTCAAAATGTGGCTCAGCTCTCTGAGCAACTGGAGCGGATGGCCATACAATGTGATGTGTGGCGCAGCAAATTCCTCGCAAGCAGGTTGCCTACTCCACAGTAAATTGCATCAGAAGACTGTCTAAAATGAACAATGTGCTTTTGCTTGCAAATTTACTGATATGTTCTAATTCCTCTTCTTACTCATGTCACTTCCACATGTGGCAGTAGGGAGAATAGGAGTGCTATGATTAGTGTTTTATTCAGACATGAGGTGGTGTACTTGCTGTGAACATAATAGGCAATGCTAGTTAGTTCCCCTTTCAAATGCAGGGGAAAGTCTCTGATTTTTGAAGCATTATTAACTGTTTGCTGCAATTCTTTTTCACTTTTTGTAAAACTATGTAGTGAATTTTGCAGAAGTGAAATTAATCAAATATCTGCTAGACTGACAGAGGTCAAAGCTTCTTAAAACAAAATTTCCAGTGAAGCCCCTCGGTGTTCAGATAAATCATTCCCAATGATAGAATTATTCCAGAAAGGGGTAATGGGTAGTTGTTCAGAGTGATAGAACGTAGTAAGTGGGATCCCACAAAAATCAGTGCTGGTACCACTGTTGTTCGCAACTTATATGAATGATTTAGACTTTAGATTCACAATTTCTAAATTTGCAGGTGACACCAAATGGTGCAGGGGTGGGACAGGTTGGGTGGGAATAGTAATATAGTAAGGAGGAGTGCAATAGATTATAAGAAGGCATGAATAAACTTTCAGACTGGGCATATAATTGGTAAATGAGTTACTACATTTTGGTAAGGAAAATAAGAAGGTCACATATTACTTGTAAAATAGGAATCTAAATGGTGTAAAGGAGCAAAAGGATCTAGTAGTATAAATACGTGCATCACTAAAAGTAGTGATGCACATAGATGAGGCCATAACAAAAACAAACCAAGCACTAAGTTTATTCCTAGAGGGATACAATTGAAAAATAAAGAGGTTATGCTAACTTTGTACTGAGACTTGGTTAAACCACACTTGGAGTGCTGTGTGTAGTTCTGGTTGCGATATTATGAAAAAAATATAGAGGCACTGGAGATAGATTCTGGTATCATCCTTGCAAATCCTTTTTACAGTATCAGGAAAGGATGATCAGCCTGGGTCTCTTTTGGAAAGCAAAGGCTGAGGGGTGATCTAATAGAGGTCTTTAAAATTATTAAAAGTTTTGATAGAGTAGGCACAGGGGGCTGAATTTTACCGGCCCCTCAACATCGCGGCATGGGGACGCCTGCGACATTGGGAAGGGCCCACTGCACGGCGGCGGGCCCTTCATCTAAATACGCAAATGAACATTTAAAATATTTAAATAAACTTATCTGCAGGCGGCAGCCGTCCCATGCCGATATTACGGCCGCCATTCGTGCTGCGTACGAAGTTCCGGGCGAGAACCTGGTGGGGAAGGGGAGTAATAACATTTTCAGGGTGGGAGTGGTGGAGGAGCGGGGAAATCAATTTTAATTGGATGTAGGGATGGTGAGAAGGGGTTGAGAGGCAACTGTAAAGAGGTTAGGGGGGAAGTGCGGGTTGGTAATGAAGTTTCATTTTGTACCGATGTCCCGTAAAAGAACATTGGAGGGGATGGGAAAGGGCCTCCATTATGTCTGTAATTTTTATGCAATAATTGTTCATGATTTACCTTTAAAAGTTTAAATTTCTCCTAAGAGCTTACAACCCTTTAAAAATGGCACGGCGCCTGTGCGGTGGCGCCGGACGCCATTGCCGGGGACGCGGCGGCCGCCCCCTCTATGTCATCAGGGGCGGCCGCTCCGTCCCCACTATTTAAATGAGCCCCCGCGCATAATATTGCAGGGGCTCCTTGGCAGCCGCTGAATGCGAGCATCCTGCCGCTGAGTTTAAAGGGCGCCCCCACAGAGCACGGCACCTGAATGATATTCAGCCCAGGGAGTGTGTTATCACTTGCGGGGAAAGCAAAACTAGAGGTCATCAATATAAGATATAGTCACCAAGAAATCAAATAGGAAACTCAGAAGAAACGTATTTACTTGGAGAGTGATGAGAATGTGGAACTTGCTATCACAGGGAGCAGCCGACGTGAATAGTATAGTTGTATTTTAAGGGGAAACTAGATAAGCATATGAGGGAGAAGGGAGTAAAGGGGCTATGCTAATAAAGTTAGATGGGTGGAGACGCTAATGGGGTATTAACGCTGGCATGGACAGCTTAGGCCGAATGCCCTGTTTCTGTGCTGCATGTGCTACGGGGAGATGGTGGCGTAGAGGTAATGTCACTGAACTAGTAATCCAGAGGCCCAGGCTAATGCCCTGGTGACACTGGTTCTAATACCACCACGGCAGCTGGTGGAATTTAAATTCAATTAATAAAGATCTGGAATTGAATGCTAGTCTCGATTGATGGTGCCATGGCACCATTACTGATTGTCGTAAAAACCCATCTGGTTCACTGCTTTCCTTACCTGGTCTGGCCTCCATGTGACTCTAGACCCACAGCAATGTGGTTTCCTCTGAAATGGCCTACCAAGCCATTCAGTTGTCGAAGGCAGTTAGGGATGGGAAACAAATTCTGGCCTTGCTAACCAATGCCCACTTGACATGAAAGAATTTTAAAAATTCTAATTCTACGTAAAAGAACGCTGAAATAGTTAAACCAGATATACTCATGCAACCTAGACTTAACAACCCTGGTTTTAGTTGCTATGAAGAATTATATTTCTAACAATAGAGTGTTATCTGCACAGTGCAGTATTTATTTGAAGAAGTAAATTCAACAAAGAAGTAACTTTCTTTTTGAAATGTTAATTTGATATGCAGTTATTGGTTTTAATAGATTTTTAGCCAGTATTTCAGTGTTTTCATTAAATTCATTTCAGTTTTATTGTCAAAAATGTGTACTGCAGCTTCAAAATTCCTTTTTTTAACATGGGCCTAGAGAATGAAAAATATGTCTCTTGGTCCATATTTAATGGCTTTGTTAAATGCTTACTCATTTTTATAATTTGGTAAACATATTTTGCCATTCAATATGCATAAAAATCTGTTGTAAATATAATAATTGAATTATGACTGAAACATTGTTTTAATCTTCTTTTCACGCAGAGTGATGACAGATGAGCTGGCCCATGCCAGGACATCTCTGCAACGTCATGTTAGAGAAACCCAAAGTGCAGTACAGGATCTTCTTAGTGAGCGTGAGCAATTTCGTCACGATATGGTTGACTCCTATAGGTATGTTTTCATTTTGTGAAGTCTGATCATGTTTTATCAATTAAGCAATAAACTCGCAACCCTTAAATTGCCACCAGCTCCAAACATGTTCCAGTTTTCCTAGACTAGCCGTTTTTTAAAATCCAGCAAACTGTCACTGAAACAAGCCCTAATACGTTACAATAGTAAAGTAACTGAAATTGCTATAATGACTATTAAACATTTCAATTTAGATTGTTACGACTGAGGCGGGAGGAGTGCACTGTCTTTTCTACTTCCACTTCTCCACAGGTCACAACATATATTTAAATGTTTACCTGGTTACTGGTACAGCCAATCATTCACTCTTTTTATTCCAGAAGTTAAGATACACCAACCAGGTTTCTTTAATCAACAACAAAATTATCAGTTTGTTATGAAAAGACTTAACCAGCAACAAAGCAAAGCATTAACACCGATTGAAATATGATAATTCCCTTTTTAAGTTCCCCAATTACACTCGCATGCACACTGGAAAAAATACAGAAATTCTCTCTGCAGAGGTCTGTTACAAAAAAAAAGACAAAAAAGACTACTTTGGCCAAATACTTGCTAATTCTTGATGGAAAAAAAGAGAAGACATGGAAGGATGTCATTTGTCCCTTTTTTGGTCTGGCGTCTGGGAATACGGAGACAGGTCACTGGGAACATTCCAGAAGCAGTCCATTCTGGTGATGTTGAAAATTATTCTAGTAGGCTTTCCAGGAGAAATGTGGCATCAGGATTTCTGCCAGCACACACTTGAATCGCAAGATTTGTTTCAGCTTCAGGAGCTATGCAGCACCAGGAATTTTAGCTCTCCCACGCTAGATCTTTGCAGGATTTTCTTTCAAACGGGTAGAGAAGGTGGTGAGCTAGGTGGTTTCATTTGTTCATTGGCAGGAAAACACCAACTGTCTTCAAACAGTTGACACCCAACTGCACTGAAAACAATGACCAAAACCCAAACAGAGAGTTGACCACCTGACCTCCATAAACCTTGACATGGCTTCTCTGCAACCATTTTTCTCCAAGTCACCAAGGGTTTTGTTGTTTACTGAGCCCAAAGTACATGATTTCCAGCACAGGTGGCTTTCAAACAACATCTCAAGTCTCCTTGTGGTGAACTTGGTTAAATAATAAACACATCCATGGAATCTTTTCAGTTTCAACACAAGTCCTCAAACAAAATGTATATTTTAAAAAAAGGAAGCACTTTCGTAACAAGATTAATTACAGTTGGCCTAGCTTCCATTGTTTCTCCCATTTTATTTTAACAACTTTGAAAAAAGAGACATGCTGTCGAAGATTTTCGTCTTGTACTCATCAGGACAGACACAAGAATGCCAAATGTCAAAGGGAGGAACAATTTATACTGCATGAGAAAAGGATGCTGATTGGTTGGTAAGTCGACTCTGGTCAATGCACTGCCATGGAGAATGCACCAGGGACCTGGCATTGCACCGGGACTGGAATTTATATACCACAATACACATTTGTGTGTAGGCAGACATCTTTTTGGCTTGACGGCAGCATCCTGTTAGTGGAAAATCCCTCTTGTGTTGCTACTGCATAATAATGTGAAATGGCTAGCTTCATCTGTTGTTCAAATACTGAAATTTAAAAAATGCTTAAAGTACACATCATATCAATCAACATCTGTTAAGAGAAAAGGCTAGGTAACATTTCAGATGTGTACTCTTCATCGTAACTAAAGGTAAGCCAGCATTGTAGTTATGACGAAAAAATGGTTATAGAAAAAAAAACAATGATAGAAACAACAAATATCCAATCACGAAGATGAAGTTAATGGGCTGACCTGCCAAGCGCTTAATATAATCTATTCGATGTTATTAAAAGTCAGCAATGAGGCAATGGAATCACAGTAATAGAAACAGTATTGGAAGTAGTTACAAAGATAGAAAGACTTGGGAGTAGCCTCCACAAACAAAATGATGAAAACATTTTTACATAGTTCAAGTTTAAGTTTAGTTTTTTTAATGCATATAGTTTTAGATAAAGGGCGGCGCAGTGGTTAGCACCGCTGCCTCACAGCTCCAGCGACCTGGGTTAGGTTCTGGGTACTGCCTGTGCGGAGTTTGCAAGTTCTCCCTGTAACCGCGTGGGTTTCCGCCGGGTGCTCCGGTTTCCTCCCACAGCCAAAGACTTGCAGGTTGATGGGGCAATTTACAATGGCCAATTTACCTTAGTGTAGGTAGGTGGTAGGAGAATTGAGGGAAGGTGGGAATGTGGTAGGGAATATGGGATTAACGTAGGATTAATATAAATGGGTAGTTGATGGTCGGCACAGACTCAGTGGGCTGAAGGGCCTGTTTCAGTGCTGTATCTGTCTATGACTCTATATTGTATTACTGTAACTTCCTCAAATGAAGCAGAAAGAGGATGGCATATGACGGGTGTCAGGTTGATAAAGTGAGAACCAGGCTAATATAGAAAGTTTAGAGGGGAAATGAAAGAGAAATGAAAAGGTAAGAAAGAGTATTAGAAGAGACAGGCAGCTAACATAAAAGGGAATCCAAAAGTCGTCTTCCAGCATATAAGTAGTAAAAGGAGGACTGGGGCCCATTAGGGATCAAGAAGGGGTTTGCGCATGGAGGCAGAGGGCATGGTTGAGGTACTAAATGAGTACTTTACATCTGTCTTTACCAAGGAATAAGATGCTGTCCAAGTTGTAGTGAAAGAGGAGGTAGTTGAGACACTGGATGGGCTAAAATTGATAAAGAGGAGGTATTAGAAAGGTTGGCTGCACTTTAAAGTTGTTAAGTCACCAGGACCGGAACAGATGCATCCGAGGATACTGTAAGGGTGGAAATTGCAGAGGCACCTTCCAGTCCCCCTTAGATAAGGGGATTGTGCCAGAAGACTGGAGAATTGCAAATGTTATAACTTTGTTCAAAAAAAGGTGTCATAATAAGCTCAAAAACTGCAGGCTAGTCAGTTTAACTTCGTGGTGCGACAGCTTTTAGAAATTAGACAAAATTAACAGTCATGTGGACAAATGTGGATTAATTAAGGAAAGCCAGCATGGATTTTTTTAAAGTTTTTTTTTTAAAGTTTTACAAAATCTATTCTAATTTTCACAAATGCATCCCACAATACCCTGTATTATTTGTAACTAACTGTGGAAGGTGATCAGTGTGGATTCTATTCCTGTGTAGAACTCAATCCTTCTGCTATTTTCACTAAATTAAATGGCTATCATGACAGTGAATTTTGATTAAAATCCTGTTACATAATTTAGAATCATAGAATGATTGAGTTTTTTGATGAGGTTATGTGGTGGACATGAACTTCCAAAAGGTGTTTGATAAAGTGCCACATAACGGGCTTTTCAGCAAAGTTAAAGCCCATGTAATATAAAGGACAGTGGTAGCATGGATATAATGTTGACTGTGGTGAACAGTTGTTTTGGTGAAAGGTTGTTTTTCGGACTGGAGGACGGTATATAGTGGGATTCCACAGGGGGAACCACTGCTTTCTTTGATCTATATTAATGACCTAGACTTGGTGTGTAGGGCACAATTACAAAGTTTACAGCTGGCACAAAGCTTGTAAGTATTGTGAACTGTGAGGAAGATAGTGATAGATTTCAAGAGGATGTAGGCTGATGAAATTTAATGCAGATAAATGTGAAGTGATGCATTTTGGTAGGAAGAATGAGGAGAGGAAGTACAAAATAAAGGATACAATTCTAAAGTGGGTGCAGGGCCAGAGCAACCTGGGGCACATATGCATAAATCATTAGAAGGTGGCAGAGCAAGTTGAAAAAGCAATTAACTTTTAATTTGCAATGGGATGTGGATGTCGCTGGCTAGGCCAGCATTTACTTCCATTCCTAATTGCCATTGAAAAGGTGGTGGTGAGCTGCCTTCTTGAACCGTTGTAGTCCTTGGGATGTAGGTACACTAACAGTGCTGTTAGGAAGGAAGTTCCAGGATTTTGACACAGCAACAGTGAAGGAACGGCGATATAGTTCCAAGTCAGGATGGTGTGTGGCTTGGAGGGAAATTTGCAGGTGGTGGTCCCATGCATCTGCTGCCTTTGTCCTTTTAGGTGATAGAAGTCATGGATTTGGAAGGTGCTGTCGAAGGAGCCTTGGTGAGTTGCTGCAGTGCATCTTGTAGATGGTGCACACTGCTGTTACTGTGTGTCGGTGGTGGAGGGAGTGAATGTTGAAGATGGTGGATGGGGTGCCAATCAAGCAGGCTGCTTTGTTCTGGATGGTGTCAAGCTTCTTGAGTGTTGGAGCTGCACTCATCCTGGCAAGTGGCGATTATTCCATCACACTCCTGACTTGTGCTTTGTAGATGGTGCACAAGCATTGAGGAGACAGGAAGTGAATTACTCACTGCAGAAATCCCTGCTCGTGTAGCCACAGCATTTATGTGGCTGGTCCAGTTCACTTTCTGGTCAATGGTAACCCCCAGGATATTGATAGTGGGTGATTCAGCAATGGTAATTCCATTGAATGCCAAGGGGAGATGATTAAATTCTCTCTTGTTTGTGATGGTCATTGCCTGGCACTTATGTGGCGTGAATTTACTTGGCACTTATCACCCAAGCCTGGATGTTGTCCAGGTCTTGCTGCATCTGGACATGGGCTGCTTCAGTATCTGAGGAGTCACGAATGGTGCTGAACATTGTGCAATCGTCAACAAATGTCCCCACCTCTGACCATATAATGGAGGGAAGGTCATTGATGAGGCAGCTGAAGATGGTTGAGCCTGGGAAACTACCCTGAGGAGCTCTTGCACTCATGTCCTGGGACTGAGATGATTGACCTCCAACAACCACAGCAATCTTCCTTTGTGCTAGAAATAACTCCGACCAGCAGAGTTTTCTCCCTGATTCCCATTGACTCCAGTTTTGCTCGGGCTCCTTGATGCCGTACTCGGTCAAATGCTGCCTTGATGTCCAGGGCAGTCACTCTCTCTTCACCTCTGGAGGTCAGCTCTTTTGTCCATGTTTGGACCAAGGCTGTAATAAGGTCAGGAGCTGAGTGGCCCTGGCAGAACCCAAACTGAGCACCAGTGAACAGGTTATTGCTGAGCAAGTGCTGCTTGATAACACTGTCAACGACACCTTCCATCACTTTGATGATCGGAAGTAGACTGATAGGGTGGTAATTGGTCGGATTGGATTTGTCCTGTTTTTTCTGCACAGGACATACCTGGGCGATTTTCCACATTGCCAGGTAAATGCCAGTGTTGTAGCTGTACTGGAAGAGCTCGGCTAGGAGCCGAACTAGTTCCGGAGCACGTCTTCAGTACTATTGCCAGAATGTTGTCAGGGTCCATAGCCTTTGCAGTACCAGTGCCTTCAGCCATTTCTTGATACATGGAATGAATCAGATTAGCTAAAGACTGGTATCTGTAATGCAGGGGGCCTCAGGAGGAGGCTGAGATGGATCATCGAGTCGGCACCTCGGGCTGAAGCTGGATGCAAATGCTTCAGCCTTGTCTTTTGCACTGATGTGCTGAGCTCCCCCCATCGTTGAGGATGGGGGATATTTGTGGAACCTCCTCTCCGTTGTTTAATTGTCCACCACCATTCACAACTGGATGTGGAAAGACTGCAGAGCTTCGATCTGATCGTTTGGTTGTGGGATCGCTTAGTTCTGTCTATTGCATGCTACTTCCACTGTTTGGCATGCAAGTAGTCCTGTGTTGTAACTTCACCGGGAGGGCATGCCAGGAGTAGTACCAGACTGACACCTCATTTTTAGGTATGCCTGATGCTGCTCCTGGCATGCCCTCCTGCGCTCTTCTTTGAACTAGGGTTGGTCCCCTAACTTGATAATGGTAGAGTAGGGGATATGCCGGGCCATGAAGTTACAGATTGTGGTTGAATACAATTCTTCTATTGCCGATGACCGCAACGCCTCATGGATGCCCAGTTTTGAGTTGCTAGATCTTTTAGAAATCTATCCCATTTAGCACAGTGGTAGTGCCATATGACATGATGGTAGGTACCCTCAATGTGAAGAGGGGACTTTGTCTCCACAAGGACTGTGGGGTGGTCACTCCTACCAACACTGTCATGGGTAGATGCATCTGCAAAGTAGGTTTTTCCCTCTTATTGGTTCCCTCACCACCTGCCGCAGACCCAATCTAGAAACTGTGTCCTTTAGGACTTGGCCTGCTCAGTCAATAGTGGTGCTACTGAGCCACTCTGGGTAATGGTCGTGTGCCCTTGCTACCCTCAGTGCTTCTTCCAATTGGTGATGAACATGGAGAAGCACGGATTTATCAGCCGAGAGGCGCGGTAGGTGGTAATCAGCAGGAGGTCTGCTCTGATGCCGTGAGATTTCATGGGGATCGGAGTCAATGTTGAGGACTCCCAGGGCAACTCCTTCCTCCCTCCCAACTGTATACACCTCTGGATCTGTCCTGCCGGTGGGATGGTGGCGTTTGGGACAATAAGGTATGATTCCGTGAGTATGACTATGTCAGGCTGTTGCTTGACTAGTCTGTGGGACAGCTCTCCCAATTTTGGCACAAGCCCACAGATGTTGGCAAGGAGAACTTTGCAGGGTCGACAGGACTGAGTTTGTCATTGTCTAATGCCTCGATCCGGGTGGTCTGTCCAGTTTCATTCCTTTTCTTGGACATTGTAGTGTTCTGATAAAACTGAGTGGCCAGACCAAGTAAGGACAGCAGATTTCCTTCCCTAAAGGACATTAGTGAACCAGATGGGTTTTTACAGCATTCGACAAAGGTTTCATGGTCACCATTAGACTAGATTTTTAATTCCAGATTTATTTATTGAATTCAAATTTCACCATCTGCTGTGGTGGGATTCGAACCCATGTCCCCGGACCATTAGCCTGGTGCTCTGGGTTACTAGTCTAATGGCATTACCACTATGCCACCACCTCCCCATAGTGTATCTTGGAGGAGAACATGCATCTGCTGCCCTTGTCCTTCTAGGTGGTAGAGGCTGTGGATTTGGAAGGTGCTGTCATAGGAGCCTTGGTGAGTTGCTGTAATGCATCTTGTAGATGGAACACATTGCTGCCACTGTGTGTCGGTGGTGACGGGAGTGATTGTTAAAGGGTGTGGATGGGGTTCCAATCAAGCATTGTCCTGGATGATGTTGAGCTTCTTGAGTGTTGTTGGAGCTGCACCCATCAGGCAAGGGGAGAGTATTCCATCACACTCCTGGCTTGTGCCTTGTAGATGGTGGACAGGCATTGGGGAGACGGGAGGTGAGTTACTCGCTGCAAAATTCCAGCCTCTGACCTCCTCTAGTAGCCAGAGTATTTATGTAGCTGGTCCAGTTCAGTTTCTGGTCAGTGGTAACCACCAGCATGTTAAGACATATGGGCTTTATAAATAGAGGCATAGAATACAAAAGTAAGGAAGTTATGTTGAGCCTTTATAAAACACTGGTTCAGCCTCAACTGGAATATTGTGTCCAATTCTTGGCACCATGCTTTAGTATGGATGTGAAGGCATTGGAGAGGGTACAGAAAAGACTTACGAGAGTGGTTCGCAGGATGAGGGACTTCAGTTGCGTTGATAGTTTGGAGAAGCTGGGACTGTTCTCAGAGAAAAGAAAGTTGAGAGGAGATTTGGTGGAGGTGTTCAAAATCATGAGGGGTCTGGACAGAGTAGATAGAGAGAAACTGTTCCCATTGGCGGAAGGGTTGAGAATTAGAGGACACCGATTTAAAGTGAATGGCAAAAGAACCAAAGGTGACATGAGGAAAAAAAAATTTACGCAATGAGTGTTTCGTATCTAGGATGAATTGCCTGAGAGCATGGTGGCAGATTCAATCGTGGCTTTCAAAAGAGAATTGGATAATTATCTGTAGAAAAAGGGTTTTGCAGGGCTATGAGGAAAAGGCAGGGTAGTGGGACTAACTGAGTTGCTCTTGCAGAGAGCCGCCATTCTGATTCTAAATTATATAACAGGACTTTATTAAAATTCACTGTCATGATACCCATTTAATTAAGTGAAAATAGCACACTGATTGTGTTTTACACAGGTATAGAATCCACGATGATCACCTCCCACAATTAGTTACAGGAAAAAATTATGTAGGAGGCACATGTAAAAATTAGAATAGCTTTTTTTCTAACTGGATGAAAATTAAACTGTAGAAAATCATTCACAGCAATTTAAATGGAGACAAGATGGAGTATTGTAACAAGGAGTTACTTCAGCTCTATTTTAAAACTTAAGCTGTTAAAAACACATGAAGTAATGGCCGGAATTTTGCAGTCAATGGTGAATGAACGACACTCATCATTCATTCAGCTTACGATTGCCTGCAGAATTTCTGTTGGTGTTTACACTTCTATTTGTTATCAGACAGTCAAAGCAACGCAGTACCCTGAACCGGGGTTCGGGGACGTGTATCAACAGGGCAGATAACGGTGTGTCCCCTCAACCAATCAGATTGAAGAATCCTGGCTGAGACACAAGGGACTGAATGTTGGCTTTGGAGTGGGAAACGGGAGCCAGGATTGTTTCTGGGTCCAGAACCCACCCCCAGGGAGGAGTCACTTTTTAGGATTTTGATTGGGGCGCCCCCTTAATTGGCATGGAGACAGGTTCCCTGTCACATTAAGGGTGGCAGGTGGGCTCTTAAAGTTGGAGGGTCAATCGGAAGCCTTCCAGCTTCAGAGAAGCAGCTGGCTGCAATAAAGAGTAAGTAACTGAGAGGGCCCTTCAACATGAAGGTGGAGTTCCTCTACAGGGCGGCCTTTGGATGCACCCCATCCAGGCAGGCAGGGAGGGTCTGTCGGTCTGCCTGGATTGCTGGCACCCCAGCCTGCCGCTGCATACCTGCTTCCAGGCAGTTGAACTACACCCCCGTCATGTTAGTAAACTGGAGGCTGACTAGAAAATCACAGTCGGCCTCCTTTAAGTGCTGTTAACAAGGCTCTTAATGAGCCTAATTGTCTGCCGCCTCATGGGGATGGTCAACCTTGGGCCTTGAAACCGCCTCCCCCAGTAATGCTAGTGCCGGACCGGCAAACCAACCAGTGCCAGTATTTTCAGATCTCGTCTGCTTCCATTCTTGACCTCAGCGGGGCCCAAAAGTTCTACCTGTGGAGTCTGAACCAGGAAGTTTGTTAGAGTACGTAATTCAATGTAAAATAATGTACAGAAGGTGAACTAAAGAGGGAAATAAATTTGGGATTACAAGAGAAGGTGGTAACAGATGAAAAGTTTAAATAAAAAAATTCTCAAAAGATCTGAAGGAATGAAACTCCACACTTCTAAAAGTTAATTTTCAGTGCCAGAGAGTTTGTTTGGCAGTAATGAAGATCTATCAAGCCATTAAGTTTTGACTTACACTTGAATGGACACAGACGCACTATCTCTTTATGCCATGGTTGGTGGGTATCTAGTGGGTAAGTACTGTAACTTCACATCTTTCATGTTTTCGAATGCCAAGTCTGTCAGCAAGGTACTGGTGCACTGAAGCTTGTGGAGAAACATAGTAACTTGGACACCAACTTGATTTCTGAGTTTAACTGTGCTTGTGCAGAACCCAGGTGTTGCTGTCCGATTCACTGCTTAATAATGATGAGTACAGATAGTCTCACTATTATGGCTTGGACTTTGCAGGAAGAATAAAGTTAAACCCAGATAAGCACTATTTAATTAAGTTAATTCTAGAAGAAATTACGCTTGGATTACCATTTTATTTATAAGTAATAAAGGCTTCCAATACTTGAAACCGATTTATAATCTCAAATTTCACAAGTAGTAGCAGAGTTTGGTAACAGCAATCGTCCTCTTCTAATAATTAGTTGTCCTATCAAGAAGAGCAGACTTTTGTACTGGCAATTGCACTACAAGTATAGTGCTGCAATAAAAAAAAATTGCAGCTAGCCAGAATACCAGTCCTTATCCCCTCTGTCCTTGCAGACTACATCCTAATCTCCAACCTCCCTTTCCTCTCCCAAGTCTTTCAATGTGTTGTTACCTTCCAAATTCCTGCCCATCTTTTCCACAACCCCATGTTCCAATCTCTGCAATCGACCGGAATAAAACACCCAACTTGTACAGGTTAGTTCTGCACAGGACCAGGTATCAAATCATCTATTTTCATTGTACTTCACAGATTCCTTGAGGAACTCTTGGTATCGCTGCAGTGGGGCCGCCAGCAAACCTACTACCCTAGTGCACAACCACACACCACTGCTGAACTTGCTTCTGTCAACCTTAAGTTAGCAGAGGCTGTTAATTCTCACCTTCTTGGAAAACTGAGCATAAGTAATGCACAAAAGACTAACCAACACATTGAATTCTGCAACACACCAGCTGAAAAAATGGCTGAAAAGGTACAGTATGATTCTGCAAAGAGATGGTTTCACAAGAGTACAAACACAACTATGAAAAAATCTGGTGCTTGGTATGTGCTTGAAGATTAATGCATATGTTAAAATATTGATTTTAACTTAATGCTTCATCAGATTTTAAACCTCAGAAATATTCCCTGTTCAAATACTGGTTTCCTTTCAAAAATGTTGCATGATATTTACCTTTTTATTTTATAGCTGTAAGAAGTTGGATTCCTAGTCACCAGCATTAAAACAAACTTCTGATTTTCATTTAAATACAAGTAGTTTGATAGTTAGAAAAATGAGTGGTCTTTAGTAATAACGGATACAATAAATGCACTTTCAAACTCCCAACTGTCTAACATTTGGATCTCCATATTCCCACCCCACCCCCACGGCCTTTGCCCATCAAACTAACCCTCCCCAAGGCCCTGCTTGTCTAGCCCTGAACCTACATCTTTCTCTGGTTTCTTATCTGTTTCTCCTCATGCCCTCTCCAGAATCATCTTGATCCCATGCTAGTTGTCACATTGTAAATGGTTCTCTCTTCTCAAGTACTTTCACCCACCCCTTTCAAATCTGTCGTCACTACCTCCTCAAAAAATTTGGAATCCCCTCTGTCCTTGCAGACGACATCCTAATCTCCAACCTCCCTTTCCTCTCCCAAGTCTTTGAATGTGTTGTCACCTCCCAAATTCCTGCCCATCTTTTCCATGTTTCAATCTCTGCAATCAGGTTTCTGTCCATGCCACAGCACTGAAACAACTATAATCAGTCATAAGTGGCATCTTCTGTAACTGTGACAGTGCTTCACTATCCCTTCTTGCAGGCTTTGACAAAGACAATCACACCATTCTTCTCCAATGCCTCTCCTTCGTGTTCAGCAGAGTTGCAGCCAGAGTGTCTCTAACTTTGGCTTTTTTTCCTCCATCCCCGAACCATTACATTTGGAGTCCTCCAAGGATCTATTCCTTGGCCCCAGCTCTTTCCATTCCACACATTGCCACTTGGCAACATCATCCAAAAATATGGGGTCAACTTCCACATGCATGCTGACAATACTCAGTTCTGCCTCTCCACTACCTCTCTTAACCTTTGCATCTGTATTTTAGCTTGCTTGTCCAGCACCCAGTCCTGCCTGAGCCACAGGTCCTCACTGAATCATTGGGCAGAGTTGACCAAAGTCAACATTTTCTGCTGGTCCCGCAAACTCTGTATTTTTGCCACCACTTATTCCAACCCTCTCTCTGGCCTATGTCTCAGGTTGAACCAAACTGTTCAGCATCTCAGTGTCTTATTTCACCCCAGGATGAGCTTCCAACTCTATATCCTCCTTATTGCAAAGAACATCTACTTCCACCTTTTGTAAAAGTTTTCATCCGTTCCTCACCCCATCTGCTGTTGAAACTTTCATCAGTGCCATTGTCACCTTGAGACTCAACTCTTCCAATGATCTCCTGACTGCCCTCCCTACATCCACCCTCCCTAAATCAGCTCATCTAAAATCCTGCTGCCCACATCCTATTCCCACACCAAGTCCCTCTCACTCATGATAACTGTGATCACTGGATTACTTTGGTTCCCAGTTCTCCCAGCACTCCATTCTCATGTTTAAATTCCCTTGGTGGCTTCACGCATCCTTAGCTCTGTAACCTCCTCCAGCCCTGTAACCCTCCAAGACTATTGTGTACCACTGACTCTGGCTTCTTTTGCACCTCTCCCTCTTTGCTCCACCAATGCCGGTTGCCTAGGCCCTAAACTCTTGTGTTCCTGCTCTGAACCTCTCCATCTCCCTCTCCTCTTTTAAGACATTCCCTAAAATTCATTTTGTCTAAGCACTTAGTTATCTGTCCTAATATCTCCTTTGGCTCGGTGTTCATTTTTGCCTGACCTAAGCTTCTCTGAAGTTCCTTGGGAAACCTTTCTACAGTAAAGATGCTGTAGAATTGTTAGTTATTGAATGATCTGTGTAATTAATAATTGTGTGGAAATTTTTTTTGTACTGGACTTTACTGTCTGTTGTTTTGTTGTACCTATGCTATTGATAGCTTTGAAATGGTAGATATAGTGTAAGCAGTCTTCATCAATATTGGCATCTTGTGCTGCAGCACTGGTTTATGCTCAGTCAGCTCTCATTCGTCACCCAATTTATATGTTGAAGAATTAGACCAATATTTTGCTCCTTAAGAAATCATTATTAAAGTTCAACTGTTTCTCTTTGACTATCACTTGTCAAGCAAATGGGTGAATACATTTGGGTTTCCTCACATCAGATTAATGACACTCAAATTTGATAATCTTACCTAACAGAATCTATCCAATTAGCGCACACCTTTTGTTTGGAGAGGTACTTAATTGAGTGATTACGATTTACTTCACTACTTACTGGATTTAGCATCTCATTCTAATTACTATTTGAAATGGCATAGGTTTAGGAATTAAACCAATTAATATATATTTGCAAATAAATAGTAATATGAAGCATAAAATATTGGGAAGTACCAAAAGCTTCATACGAAAGGTTAAGTCTGTAATAGATCAATTCACCTTTGTTAAGAACAACTTTACAATGGGGGAAAAAAGTTGTGGCTGAATGGCAGTAGCCTTTATTCCTGTCCTGCTTGAATTTTCATTTATCCTCAAACAGGGCCTCTTCATTGTGTAATTTATACTGGCACCATAATAACAGGCTGGGGCTGAACTCTTCTGGTACTTCTACAAAAAAAATGAAAATCTTTTATCAGCAAAAAAAAAAGGGTGCTGTCAGTACCAATGTGGCCAATGGAAATATGGGTGTAGTTGCTTCTGTTTATTAATGAAAAATGTCCGCATGATCATATACTGGAGAAACCATACCTTATACTCATTGATAAATAGAAAATACAATACACAATAAATCAATCGCATAATAGTGACCAAATTTGGCACGAATTTAAGAAACTTATATTGTCAGATAATAAGTATGGGGAATGTAACATATTAAAAGCTATTGTCACCATATTGGGTTTTCAGGCAAGTTAAGACCGACAAGCCAGTTATATATGGTATGTTTCTACTTCATTTGATATATCTGTCAATATACAAACATTTCTAATTTGTTTCATCTCTTTTTACTATTGAATTTAATTTAAATGTATGATTGTAGCAGTAGCGACCTTACTACTGGTCCTATCATTGTATTCATGGTTTTTGAACCCAACTATGTCTTGCAGACTAAAGTGACAATGCAAATAAATAAGGCCTGTTAGGCTCCTCTTGAAAGATCTAGCTCAAAACTGCTCCAATAGTGTCAAAAACATCATTCCAGTGAATTTGCACATAGCAAAACATTTTGTAAATCGTATAATGATGGAGCCATAACCGATACATAAATCAAATAAGTACAATAGACAGATATTGACCTCGACAGGATTATTACAATGTAAAGATGAGTTACATGATCTTGTCTACAACCATTCGCATTCTCAAATGGTTTTTAGTTGTGTCAAGCTGTTCAGTGAAATGCCCATTTTTTCAATCACAAACTGTAAACTAAATTAATGAAACAATTTAATTTAATCTTTTGACCAAAGAAACATTCTTTATCTGCAAATAAATGAAACAAATTATTGATTTGTATATTTTTCCTCTTTAGACACTCAGTAGTTAAGGTACTCTCTTGTGCTTTAACTTTAGGAATAAATTAAACATTACTGGAGCTGTAGTGACTGTGAAGTAAGCAACATCATTGGCTGACTTAACATTTGAAATGCTCAGATTCCTTTACTTGTATTTGCAGGTTTTAAAGATGGATCCTATACTGTGCAGTCAAGGAACAGCAGATATACCATTCTGTGATACTTCACCAACTTCATTTCTCTCTAATAAAAAGAGCATAGGACGATTTCACCCATATACCAGATATGAAAATATCACATTTAATTGTTGCAACCAATGCACAGGAGAATTAACGGTCTTGTGAAATAGGTTTTAGTGTAAAGGTTGTGTATAATTGTTACTGTTTCTTATTAATTATTTAAAACTGGCAATATTTTGAAATTGAGAATTATATATTTTACTTTTTAAGAAAGCTATGTATGTATATTATATATTGGTCTAAGAGGCAGTGATGTATTCATCTCTATTCTCTCTCATTCTGTATACTGCCTGAATCTTTACCTCGAGGTTTATCTAATTATGATGCAAACATATTATGTATTTATACTGCCACTTTTTTTTTTATTAAATGCCCTTTTTTATGTGTGTGTGAGGGTATAAGCAGTATTTTTCTGCATATGTTCCTGACAGATTTGAAAACAGCTGTATTCGGATCAAGTGAACTGTTATTGAAATGTCCAATTAAATCAATGTGTTCCCAATTAGGTCACCTATGAAGTATTATACAGAATATTTAATGTGTAATGAAATATGCATATCTGTTTTTGATATAGCAAAGTTTTTGTCCATCCATTATTTAGTTTTTTTTTATTTAATAGAATGTATTGAATTGTTGTTTGAAAATTTAACTAAAAGGGTGACCATGCTAAGGCATGGTTTAGTCCCCATTTTTGTAACCAAGCATCAATGTAAAAATGATTAATGACTTGATACTTCTGTTAATAGTGAGTCTTGAAATTTAGAAGAATTGTTTTCGCACAAATGTTATTAGAATATGCAGTGCTTTTCCACAAATGTCTGTGGTAGAAGTGATTATCATAATTTAAAAAGGAATTTGATATGCATTTGCAAAGGAAAAGTATAAAAGGATGTGAGGAAAGAGCAAGGAAATAAGGGAGGGGGAGTCTGTAGGGAGGCTAGGGGTGTTTATGCTGACCAATCTGGTGTTCAATTAAGTATATTCTATTGTTCAATAAACATGATTAGTATTATTTGGACTCAATTTTTTCGCAAGGTTACTTTCGAGGGAAATTCTTAGTCATTTTCGGTAATTAGTACACTTTTTCATAATTTGTGCCAAGTAGATGAGTCCTATTCAATAGAACTATCCTTATGCTGAGGCTCTGAATAGAAGATAAAATTATAAAGTAGATAATTTGTTTCATCACTGTAATTAGTAATATTGGGCTTAAAGGAATATGATGTGTTGAATACAGACTAACTTTCATATAAAGGTTGCAAACTGGGCATATGATGGTTACATAGGTAAGGGGAGGAGTTGGATTGTATTTTTTTTAAAATCATTCTTGAGATATCAGTGTTGGTAGCAAGGCTCTATTTATTGCCTATCCTTAGTTGCCCCTGAGAAGGTGGTGATAAGCTGCCTTCTTAAACTGCTGCAGGCTGTGTGGTGAAGGTACTCTCAGTGCTGATAGGTAGGGAGTTCGAGGATTTTGATCTGCTGGCTATGAAGGGATGGTGATTATACTTCCCGGTCAGCGGTGGGGGAAAGGAGGTGACTGAGGCGATGATGTTCCCATGTGCTTGCTGCTTGTGTCCTAGTTGGTAGAGATGTAGGTTTGGGAGGTGCTGTAGAAGAAGCCTAGGGAAATCACTTGCGTGTTTAAAAGTTAATGTGTCAACTCCATTGTAAATATTCAGGTTAGCTGAATCATGTCTGTATGAGGCTGTCCCGTGCATCTTTGCCAACTACGTGTGTGGCTGTAGGGACCCTAGAGACAGCAGGTTCCTTCTCTTCCTCTTCCAAAACTGCAGCGCGGTGATCGCCTGCTGTAGCTCCAGTCCTCTATGTTATGGTAGGCACAACATGGCACAGTATACCACTATCATTTAGGATACCCTTGCTGGCGCATCCTGAAGGGCACCCCCAAATCTGTCCACGCACCTAAATCAGCCCAGTGGCTTTCCTAATGATCACTCGTGTTCATATGGCTTCTGTTGTACCTTTCCTGTGCATCAGTGGTAGGGTTCTTCAGGTGTGAGCAGCCATGTCCTTAGAGGGTATCCCTTGTCTCCAAGGATCCATTGGCTGAGTCTGGAGGTTGAAAGATCTGTGGGAGACTTGACTGGTGCAGAATGAAAGTAACATGGGAGCTTCCTGGATTTCTTCCCCAGACATGCATGATTTATTTGGTTTAAGTTAATGGAATAAAATCAGTTTTGATTGACAAATACTCCTGTTTGGTCTGAGGGTGCCTTTATTGCTACATGGCTGCTATTCATGACTTCCCGAAGTTATGGGAATCCAGCCATTGCAGCAAATCTCAGGGCCCTCTAGTTCTGATTGGCCTCATTATTTGCAAAGTGGATATGATTGGTGGCCCTGATCAACATGGGAATGATCACCTGGAAGTTAGACTTGTGTGCAGCAGATTGCAAAACATGCCAATGTCACCAGAAGATCCCTGGAAGGAGCCAGAGGCGAAGAACTTCAGGACTATGGTGACCTTGAGCAATGTTGGCAATGCATGTCCACAGGGCAGGAGGTAACAGCTATCGGCAGCAACCTGCTGAGCAAGTCTGAGCCACTGTTGCTCCTCTGTCGGCAAACTCTGTATTGCAGGTATCGCATTCTGCAAACTGGAGCAATGTGTTCATCCTCTCTGCCCTGTGCAGTGGCATGTAGCTGAGGAGGTGTTTCTGATGCTGCTTACCTTGTTCCTTATCTAGGGTCCATAGTAGAATTGCATAGGTTGTTCCCATGCTGCTGTGCGGGTTGGCAGCTTGGAAATACAGATCGAAGTCAGAAAAGTGCAGGTAGCAGAAATTACCTCCAAAGTCTTTGAAATCACCTACACAGCAGTGAAAGCACACACGAAACAAGTCCGGTGAGCAAAGCTTTTCACTTTGATTCAGTAAAGGCTTTCCAGCCTGTCAACTTCACATTCGCATCAATCCCCGCTGTCTTCTCACCTTGTTGACCCTGTCGAATGTCAGAGAGCTGGGAAACCTGTGCCCTGGCAGTTAAAGACGGAATGCAGAGTTAAATCCTCAGAGAATTAGCTCTTTGTATATTTAAATTGCGGTTCTCCATTTGCCTCCAAACATGCACTAGTTAACTGCAGAAGCCAGCAGGTTCATGTGGGGTTACTGATAGGCTGGCAATTTCTACTCTTTTTAACCCTCCTCAAGCACCTACACCTGGCACCCCACCCTCTTTGCAGGTTAAAATTACCCACTATGTGTTGAAGTTCTAGCATGGGGCTTTGAGCCCAAACCTTTTGCCTTGGAGGCACCAACAAAGCCAAGCTGACTAACAGCAAACATCAAGAATAAGAGAAGAATTTCTTGCCTGAGGAACCATCATGAATGTAAGGTCATGGGAATAAATTTTAGCACATGTTCTCCTACTCATCCTCTAACTTCAGCGGAAGAGCCATGTAAACCCCAGAAAAAAGCAAAATGCTGTTTTGCTGAGGTTGATGGTACTCCAGCCAAAGTTACAGTGGTGATTGGGAGAACCCTAGCCGAAATTCAGCCTCCATGTTTATTCCTTCAAATAGCTGGATAACTTGCTATGGTATGTAAGGAAATTGCCTGAACAATTTCATGGAAGTGGGAAAGAAAGCAAACAAAATGTGTGTGAAAGGTTCAACGTCAAAGATGTCATTTTGAAGCTGCAGGTGGTCTCAATGAGGCCACATCTAGGGCTGAATTTTCCCAGCCCTATGGTGGCAGGCTAGGAGACAGGAGAGCTGGTAATATGGTGAGGGAAGGTATTGAACAGGGAGCCTGGTGTCTTTGCAGTGCTATGGCATTTTGCCCACGTTGGGAAGGCCTGCCGCCATGTGGGGAGACCGCCAGGTAAACCTTGGCAGCATCCCAGCAGATTCTGAGGTGGGTAGGCACTGGAAACGGCCTTCCCTGCTGCTGTGGCACCACCGCAGGCATATGACTTCTGTTATGTTACTTGCCATTCATCAGCCCAAGCCTGAATGTTGTCCAGGTCTTGCTGCATGCGAACACTGACTGCTTCAGTATCTGAGAAGTCACGAATGGTACTGAACATTGTGCAATCATCAGCAAGCAGTCCCACTTCTGATCTTATGATAGAGGGAAGGTAATCGATGAAGCAGCTGAAGATGGTTGAGCCTAGGACACTATCCTGAGGAACTCCCGCAGCAATGTCATGGGACTGAGATGATTGGCCTCCAACAACCACAACCATCTTCCTTTGTGCTGGGTATGACTGCAACCTCTGGAGAGTTTTCTCCCTGATTGCCAATTACTCAATTTTGCTAGCGTTCCTTGACACCACACCTGAATACTGCCTTGATGTCAAGTGCAGTCACTCTCACTTCACCTCTGGAAATCAGTTTTTTTGTCCATGTTTGGATCAAAACTGTAATGATATCTGGAGCCAAGTGCCCCTGGAATAACCTAAACTTAGCATCTGCGAGCAGGTTATTGCTGAGTAAGTGCCTCTTGATAACACGGTCAATGACATCTTCCATCACTTTGCTGATGATTAAGAGTAGACTGATGGGATGGTAATTAGCCAGATTAGATTTGTCCTTTTGTGAACAGGACATACCTGAGCAATTTTCCACATTATTGGGTAAATGCCAGTGTTATAGCCGTATTGGAAAAGCTTGGCTCGGGGCACAGCTAGTTCTGAAGCAAAAGTTGTCAGTACTACCAGGATGCTGTCAGTGCCCATAGCCTTTGCAGTATACCATGCTTTCAGCCATTTCTTGATAACGTGGAGTGAATCGAATTAGCTGAAGACTGGGATCTGTGACGCTGGGAACCTCAGGGAGAGGTTGAGATGGAGCATCCACTCGGCCTTACTCGCTGATGCTGATAGGGTTAGATGAAAAGGGGTGAGTCGAAGCTTGTATGGAGCATAAACAATGGCATAAACCAGTTGGGCTGATTGGCTTGTCTCTGTGCTGTAAATTCAAGTTATGAATTGCATAAGGCACCTAAATAACACACAGAAAATATTCTACATCTCCTTCCATTCTACGATTTGTTTATACCACAGATTGATCTTGAACAAAATATTTCAGGTAGAGTTTTTGAATTCCATTTTGCCATGGGAGTCAAATAATGCTGCATTTATGCAGTATAACAATCAACTCAAATTCAATGGATGAAATCAGCTAAAATTATTTAAATTATCAGGAAAATCATTGTGCAAATGTTTCACATTTCAGAGATATGTTATTTGCTATAACCTATATGTCCTATGTATACATGGCATTTGAAACCAGCCATTCTTTTAATAGTGCATAGGCAAGGAAACAATATACAGGACTGATTTTCCTGGGTCAGCCCCCAGGGAACACCTAGTCCGCAGATACGAAAGTTAGGAAAGGGAGGGTGTTATACCACATTGGCCTGAGATTTCTGGGGATGTCCAAGGAGTGGGGTGGGGGAAGGTGCAGGTGGCAAGGCAGGGCCTATACCTGCAAAAGACACAGACAGCACTGTCATGGGAATGAAGCAGTGGCTGGTAAACAAAGCACTGTGGTTCATCTCTAGAGGAATAGAATTGAAAGGCAGAGAAGTTATTTTGAAATTATATAGAACCGTTGTTAGACAACACTTTGTGCAGATTTCTGCTTTCCATACTACAAAAGAGGCACTGCAGCAGATGCAAAAATTATTTCATAGTATCATAGTATGTTACAGAACAGAAGGCAGCTATTTGGTTCATTGTGCATGAGCTGTGTAAAGCAATCCAATTAGTCCCACTCTCCCGCTCTTTCCCCATAGCCCTGAATCCACTCCCTCTTTAAAATTAATAATGAATCTGCTTTAACCACTCCTTGAGGCAATGCATTCCAGATCATAAGAACGCACCATGCCCACACCCCCTTTTTGAACAATGATGTACCATTTTCAATCCTCCAGTCCTTTAGCACCATCCCAATATCTAAGGATTAGGGCCAGAGCATCTGCAATTTCCACTTTTATTTCACTCAGTAACCTAGGATGCATTCCACTGGGGCTGCATAACTTTTCAACTTTTGAGTACTGACAACCTTTAAGGACTATTTCATCTATTTTTATTTTATCCAACAGCACTACTGTCTCCTCCTCTACTGCTACACTGGCAGCATTCCCTTCTCTAGTGAAGACTGATGCAAAGTATTATCATGCTAGGCCCCCACCTGCCAAGAATGAGGCACATCAATTTTGTCATGAACATTGATTTTTAACTGTTGTTGTCGCGAGGAAATGACTTGTTAAACAGATCAGCCATGGTTGGAAAAAAAATATTTACATACTAACAGACATCAAAGGTGAGGAAGCACATTCCAGGGCCTGCTAAGGAGGATACAATCCACAAGGGCTAGGACTGGTTAGACCAGCTGGTCACATGACTACCTGGCTGTTCCAGGGTTTTCTTTTCAACTGGCCACAGAGAGTTTGAAGGCAGATTGTCTGTTTGTTCCTGGACTGAGAAGATCTCGCCTGTCTGATCCTATCTCCTTCTCACAAACCTCTGAATCCACTGAAGACACATGAACACCGAGAGAAAAGTCTCCTACAGCAAACAAGGTTTAAAAAGAATACTGGGCCCCAACGAAAAGCATGATCTACCTACAATCAAGGACTCTACAGTGAGCTTGAAGAACCGTAACAAAAATTCTTCAGCTATTGCCTCAAACCTTTCCACTTTATTTTTCTTCCGCTCTTTTCTGTCTCTATTTACATGTGTGTATCGGGTATGAATGCTAGCATGGGCATGTCGCATATCTGTAGGAGTGAACCGAATTAGAGATAAAGTTCAAGTTTAATAAATTTCAACTTTTCTTCTTTAAACCTAAGAAAGCCTATTTGTGCTTGTTTCTTTGCCTTGTAATTGGAAAGCAGTGAACAAGGGTTCACCAAGGGGAGCTAAAAAAACTGTGTTTAAAATTACACCCTATTATGGTAAGACCAGGTGAAGGCTGAAAGGGAACCCCCTAGACCTCTTTCTCACCTGGTCGTAACAGTATTCATTTATTACCTCAACCATATCCTCTGCCTCCACAAGATCTCCTTGTTGTCCCTAATCGCCCCACTCTTCTTCTGACTACTTTTTTCCCCTTTTGTTTTAGCCATTAATCTATTATACTCTCTTTTTGCCCTCGTTCACATTTTTAGATTTCCTCTGTACTTTCTCTATTTAGCTTGGTTCTCAACTGTATTATGAGCTTTAAATTTGTCATTAGCCTCCCTTTTCTGTTTCATTTTAATCTGTATCCTTAGTCATCCAGGAAGCTCCAGCTAAAGATGCCCTTCCTTTCCCCCTCATGGGAATATGTCTACTCGTTACCCAAACCATTTCCTGCTTGAAGGTATCCCACTGTTCATTTACTGTTTTGCCTACCAACATTTGATTCCAATCCATCTGGGCAAATCCCATTTTAACTAACTGAAATTAGCTCTCCACCAGTTATGTATTTTTACACTGGATTGTTCCTTGTCCATTTCTACAACTATTCTAAACCTATTATGATATTTGTTCCCCAAATAGTCCTAACTAAAACATGCTCCACTTGCCCCTCTTCATTCCCAGACTAGTCGCAGCCCTTCTTTCTTCAAGGATTGTACCAGAATTGAGAGATTATACCCACTGCTACGAACAGGTGAGATAGAGGTCTAGGGGTTCCCTCTCAGCCTTTGCCTGGTCTAACCGTAGCAGGGTTTAATTTTAAAAACACTATGTTTTTGCTCCCCTCGGTGAATCTTTGTTCACCGCTTTCCAATTGTAAGGCAAAGAAATCAGACAGATTTAGAAATCAGATAGATTTAAACAAGAAAGGTGGAAGTTTATTAATCTTAAAACTCTAATTTGATTAACGGCTACGTGTACACAGTACGACCACGCTAGCATGCATACACAATAAACACACACGCAGATAGAGACAGAAAAAGTAGAAGGAATGAAGGGGAAAGGTTTGAGGCAATATCTGGAGTTTGATGTTGAGTCTTTGGTTGCCGGTAAGTTTTGCTATTCGTTGGGGCCCAGTGACTTTAACACATTTTGATGTAGGAGTCTTTTCTCTCTTGAGGTTTACGTGTCTTCAGTGGGTCCAGAAACTTGTGAGAAAGCGAGAGAGAGCGCCAGCCAGGAGAGAGGCTGTCTTGTTCCTGGTTCAGTTACACTCTGCAGACTGTGTCTTCAAACTGTCCTGTATCTAATTCAAAAAGCCTGGACCACCTGGTTTAACCACTTCTGTGTTTGTGGGTTCTATCATCTCAGCAGACCCTGGAATGCAAGCTTCCTTACACTGTCAATGTCTGGTGATCAAAATCCATTTATGTTAATTGGACCAGGGAATAATTCTTTGTCTCTCCAAGCACTGTCTCTTAGTATGCAAATATCCTTCCAGCCAAGTGTCTGATGCTCTCTTGTATTATTTCTTCACTCCAGCAACAATTTAAAAATGAATGTTCATATGACAAAATTAATATGCCTCATTCTTGGCAGGTGGAGGTCTTCATGCCATCTCCACACCCAGCAGAATGAAATGACTTTTTTTTTTTAAAAAGAGCATTTCATCAAAAGGAACTGGAGAGAAGATAAGCACAGGAAAACACACAGATTTCTGAATGAATGAGAGAGATATATAACAGTTGTTACAACCTGTCTTTTCTTGGTAGCAGTGCTGCTTTAAACTGCCCTTTTTGGCATCCCAATAAACATGTGGTTTTTGGGGAAGTTTTTCAGTTTGCACATTTCCATGATTGCCTAGGGTGTCTTTGTTTTTGTTGAGGTCTTCAGGGGGAGGGTTAGATTTAATTAGCCCAAGGTTGGAGTTCTGCTCATGTGCGTCAGCAGTGGGCAGTTCTACTCTGAACTCTCTTTCAGTGCTTTGATGAATCATGCAAGGGCTTTTTACCCTAGGGGATGGTTGCTTCCCTTTTCTCCTGACTGTGGGGGCAGATTCTTTGCTAATCTTCACTTTGTCCTCTGGGACACTCCAGCTTGCAGGTATTTGTCCAGATTCTGCTGCGCTCCCCTGCGGTACTTCGCCTAGGTGAGGCATCACCATTCCGGTTTCTCTGCAGGTTCCTGTAAATGCTGTTTGCAACTCTGGTGGGATGAATCTAGTGATGCATTTACATAGGAGGATGTGGGGTCTATCTTTTCAAATATTTCAGGGTTGGCTGACTGGACAGTAGAGGTTTTCATCTGGGATTCCTCCTGGCCTTCCTTTAACCTGCCCTCTTGGTCACTTTTTCCCCTTTCTTTTCTAACCTTGTGCCAGCCTTGTGCCTGCCTGTCCCCTTTTATTCTCGGCAGGGGTCCCTTACAGTTCACCAGCCTTCTGCTGGAGGGTCCTCCATACACCAATACAGGACTTAGGGGTGCAGTTTTCATTGTAAGGTGGGGTTTTCCATCAACCTGGCACCTGTGGCAATTCTTACAGCACTCCACCACATCTTTGTGGCATTTTGGCCAGTGAAACTGCTGGTTTTGTGTGTTCCAACATGTACAGTCACTGTAATCTCGTGGGCCATTCTTAATATTTCTCTCTGGTACCTCTGTGGCACCACTAACTAGTGAACCACTGTCCACTCCTTGCTCTCAGGTCTGTGAGGAGAACTCCATTTCCTCATCAGTGCCTCATTCTGTAAATAGTAGCAATCAGGGACTCCCTCTGCTTCAATTTCAGACTGGGCAGCCTGTGCTAACTCTTTCAATACTGGATCAGCTCGCTGAGCCTCAGCTGGGGAAGCTTCATTTAATTCATTCCCTGGGTCTTCTAACTTTCCAAAGAAAGTCTCAGACAGACAGACCTCATGGTCATCTGCCTGCAGTGGCAATTCAGTCTCCTCTGGGGGAAACTGGTTTGATCATGGCCTGATTCACTACACATTCGGGAAAACTGCAGGGGACCGT
This sequence comes from Heterodontus francisci, assembly GCF_036365525.1. NCBI lineage: Eukaryota > Metazoa > Chordata > Chondrichthyes > Heterodontiformes > Heterodontidae > Heterodontus > Heterodontus francisci. The sequence goes on from NC_090380.1 coordinate 70,379,578, forward strand.
CTCCTGCCACTGCTCTGTCTCTCTGACCTCCTGTGGTCTCTCTTTCACTACTGGGGAAGCTACCACCTTCATTCCCACCAGATCATTACATTGGATCAGGTCAACCCTGTCCACAGGCAAACTAGGGACAATCCCTATGGTCACTAGTCCCAAAACTAGGTCGCAATGCAAGTGCACCCAGTGTAAAGGTGCAGGCATACATTGCCCTTCAATACAATTCACCATCAATCGGGTGTTTACTGCACTCTCTGGGGGAAAGGTCAAGACTTTTCAGAGTTAAAAAGGATCTAGTGGCCCGTCTCCTTGAGAATTTCTATGGGCTTGCTTGCCCCACTCGAGGGCTATGGGGTTAGGCTCCCCTCAGACACAAAACCCTAATAACCTTCAGGCATCCTATTAAATTTTCCTGCACTTGTAGCTGTAACATCCAGGGTCTGACTCTTACTGCAGTTAAAGCCAAAGCTTGTTCAGCTGTGCTTTCCATCAGGGTCCCTTCTCTTTCATTGAGTGGGTGTGCCCTGATTAACCCTACAGGTTTCCCTTTAGTTTCCAGCAATCAGCTCTTCAATGCCTTGCTTTATTACAATGGAAGCACACAGGTCTCTGGGTCTCCCTCCTACTTCTAGCACCTTCCTTGTTGGATGGAGGACGACCCCGTGTCTCTTGCTTTTCTTTCCCTCCCAGGACTGCTTGGGCTTCTATCACCTTCCCACCCCTTGTCCTTTCGGATTTGTGGGGGTGATTAGGAAAGGTTTTCCCCTTGGAAACCAACTTATGAGAGCAAACTCATCAGCCAGCACTGTGGCTTGCCGGGCTCTATGAACTTTCTGTTCCTCTACATGTGTCTTTATGGAAAGTGGGAGAGAGTTTTTAAATTCCTCTAGCAAAATTATTTCTGAGATTTTCACAGCTGAGCTGCACTTTAAGAGCCCTCAGCCACTGGTCAAAAACCAGCTGCTTATTTCTCTCAAATTCCAGGTAAGTTTGATCAGCTTGCTTCTTGAGGGTTTTAAATTTTTGGCGATAGGCTTCCGGTACTAACTCATATGCCCTGGGGATTACATTTTTTGTCAGTTCATAATTGGATGAATTCTCATCTGGCAACATGGAATAATTGGTAGAGAAAGCAAGCAGCTTGCAATTTTCCTTATGCGAAAGTGCCTCATTCACACGGTATACATCATGGGCTTTTCCTACTAACTTGCTTTGTATCAGCAGAGTCTGGTTGTTCGTTGGGGCCCAGTGCACTCCTTTGTTTCGATGTAGGAGTCTTTTCTCTCTTGAGGTTTACTTGTCTTCAATGGGTCCAGAGGCTTGTGAGAAAGTGAGCAACAGCCAGCCAGGAGAGAGGCTGTCTTGTTCCAGGTTCAGTTACACTCTGTAGTCTGTGTCTTCAAACTGTCCTGTGTCTAATTCAAAAAACCTGGACCAGCAGGTTAGTCATGTGACCAGCTGGTTTAACCATTTCTGCATTTGTGGATTCTATCATCTCAGCAGACCCTAGAATGCGAGCTTCCTTACTCCTTCAATGTCTGGTGATCAAAATCCATTTGGGTTAATTGGACCAGGGAGTAGTTCTTTGTCTCTCCAAGCACTGCCTCTTAGTATGCAAATGTCCTTCCAGCCAAGTGTCCAGTGCTCTCTTGTAAAACAAGTAATTTCTTCATTCCAGCAATAGTTTAAAAACTAATGTTCATATGACAAAATTAATATGCCTCATTCTTGGCAGGTGGGTCTTCATGACACCATCAATAAAGGCTGAACAGGCTTGGCCTCCTTTCTGTAGAAAAGGAAAGGTTGAGGGGTAGCCTAATTGAGACCTTTAAAATTATGAAGGGGTTCGATAGATTAGACTTGCGGGGGAGTCCAAAAATAAATATAACATTGTAACTCACAAATCAAATAAGAAATTCAGAAGAAACCTCTTTACTTCAAGAGTGGTTGGAATGCTGAGGGTGTGAGGGTAGTTGAGGGTAACAGCATCAGTGCATTTCAGGGGATGCTTGATAAATGCATGAGGGAAAAAGGAATAGAAGGATATGCTGATAGGATTTATGAGAAGGCTCGTGTGGATCATAAACACAAGTACAGACCAGTTGGGTCATGAATTCTATGTAATTTCTGTTTGTGCTTTAAATTCGATATCATTACAAACTTTTGTGCCTCACGTTCCTGTCACTGCCCTGGAGCAGATATTGAAGCAGCAGCAGTGGGCCTTGCTCCTAGATATCCCTCAGATCAAAGGGCTTGAGGGTGCCAGTCAGCAAGATAGAGTATATTCATAAGGTGATCCATTTTGTTGCAGGGACCCTTCTATCTTTGAGCTTTTTGGTTCTGTTCTCCAATCTTAGACAGAGGCCCTGAAGTTGTGAGCCACTCACATGGTTGCAAGCCTTTCAACGTGCAGCCATACTTCTGATTCTATCTCCAATTCCCAGCAGAAGGGTCAGGATGCAAGCAGGCCGTGTTAATGACCTAGCTCACCAAATTCAGGTGCAGAGAGGCTTACATAGATGGAGCACGGTTCAGGCTGAATAGCATCCAGGTAAGTACAGGTGTGTAGAAAAAAAAATAGCATTTCTATATCTTAACTATGTATAAAGCACAATTAATTACTTTTCTTCAAGAATCCCCCCCATCTCCGGCACGATGACATGAGTGAATTGTGCACGTAAATTACCATTCAAATAATTAGTAGAAAGTAAGCAGCTTGCAATTTTCCTTATGCAAAAGTGCTTTATTCCCATTGTGTACATTCTCACATTGGTCAATCATGATCAGGAACTTAATGGTTTGATTCTCAGGATTGATTTAGTAAGCCAATCCTTTGACCCTAACTGGACTATGGCCATTAGTTCTTCACTTTGCTGCTCAATTTAAACAAATTAACTGCAGGGGCGAGCAAGACCCATCAACTACTTCTATAATACTTGTGCAGAAAAACATCAAAGCATTTCTCAAAGTGATTAAAAACTTTAAAAGTTTTGTTTCTAAGAAAGAGCAACGAAAGGCACCAAAAAGAAAGCCTATAGGTAAAATGAAGAGTTTTTAATGTCACAGGCAATTTAATATCATGTTGGATGACACATATCTAGTAAAGACAGCTCTTTTGTAACAAAATTATGTGCAGTATTGCTGAATATCAAACATTTGTTGGATCCTTGGAAAGCATTTTCATGCCCACAAGGTTCACATTTTCCTTTTTGCGTCATGAAATTTACCCACAATATCACTGTACAATTTTATGTAGATACAGTAGCAGCACTATAACACTGACAGATCATTAGCCTTGACCAAACATTAGTTCCCCCTTCGAAACAAACTTTCTTAATGAACACTCAAATTCCATGCTTCTTATAAATATTCTCCTTGTATAGCTTTCAGTGACACTGTAAAAGGTGTAAAATGAAATAATATTGGGTATTGCTCCTCGCTACAATCTTCTGCTGTTAAAATTTTGTCTACACCATGGTATAATGGAGTCAATAATAACCTAATCTGAAGAATCCTACAACTTTCAAGGAGGCAGAGTTATTGGCAAAGGCTTCCAAAGACAGGTATCTAGGGGGAAAAAATTGTTGCTAGGACCTTTCTCAGGGCTTCTCCACTCCACTGGTGTAACTTTGACAGAAACAGAGTTTCATTCAATGTTACACCAGAGGAACAGAAGCCCCAAGGAAATTAAGCACAGCTGGAGAAGGGAATAACGCATTGGTATACATGCTTATGGACTGGATTCCACAACGCAAATTCCTGATTTCAGCCAGGCTATCATGGGAAGAATCGGGTAGAAGTTAGGCAATTTCTAAATGGAATCAGCAAATCAGCGGGGTACTCCCAAACAGGACATTCTCGGTCAATTTAACAGTTCCTTACACTGGCATTGCCAGAGAATAAGGAGCAGAGCATCTGCCCCTTTTCAGCTAAAGAATATACAAAGTCCAGGGAAGGGATGAAAAGAACTACAAGTACAACAAGAAATGCCACCTTATTGACACTCAAACATTATATCCAAGTTTAAATGATTTAGTTCAGATGAGTAGATGGAAGTTAACTTATTGCTTGCGCATACAGAACTAAACTATTGCCTGCACAAGCGTCATTGATTTGTTCGCTTTTAATAACGGTCAATGACTTCTTATGGAAAGTGCAAATGCTACTTTAACACTGGTCTACTTTACCTATTAAAATAAAACTTTTAAATGTTTAAAGGATCTTTTCATTGGCATAGAAAAAACATTAACACATACAGACTGTGCAGATAATTTATTACAGCCTAATCATGTATTGTGGAATGCTCAGCAGATTCTGAAATGTTAGTACTGATGTACAATTACATATTAGAGATAGAATTGTTGAGATCACTGCAGATGTTTTCATACTACTGAAAGTCTCGTCTGCAAACCATCAGAAGGGTTCTTCTTATTTGAACTCTGCAATGAGACATTCAAAATGTGAAGAGAAATAGCACGACCAGGATTTCCTAGAACCTGTAACCATAATTGTCAAACTGAAATGATTTGGATTCACTAAGGGTGCACAGTAGAGTTTGCATTCTTTTTACTCTTCTAGCTTCCATCAGAAACTTCTTGCATCGCTCCTTGGCAGCCAACTGCTCTGCACGTTTCTCAGCTTTCTTTCTTTTTAGCCACCTGCAAAAATTCATAAGCAAGAAAAAAAAACTGCTGAATCAAACCCTTACTGAAATAAGCAGAAGTATGTATGCTTCTACCTTCTCTATTAATGCCTTTATTAGTTTTCATATTTAAACAGGTTAGCATTTAGTGCGTTATCTTAATATAATTTAGTACATCATCACATCTGAAAAGTTTCTCAAAACACTCCACACAAATTAATTTGGAAGTGCAGAAAATGCAGCAGCTAATTGGCATGCACCAAGATCCCCAAAACAGCAAGATAAATGTTCAGTTAATTTCTTTGATTGTTATTTGAGGGGTGATGTTTGGTCAGAACACCAGGAGAACGCCAGGCTCTTGTTTGAAAAGTGTCATGTGATCTTTAGCATCCACCTGAACAAACAGATAGGCGGGGGCTTTGGTTTGACATCTCATCTAAAAATAAAAGCAGAAAATGCTGGAAATACTCACCCAGGTCAGGCAGCATCTGAGGAGAGAAAAAAAAAAAGAGTGCTCCTGGGCTGAATTTTACTGGCCCCTCGACGCCGGCGTTAGTGGAGCGGGGACCGGTAAAATGTGGCGGGGAGAGGCCCACCTCGATCCGCAACTTCAAGAAGGGCCCGCCGCATGTTACTGGCGTCAGGGAGATGTCGGTGCGGCCCCCAAGCCGCCTGGCAGCAGGACCTTCATATACGTATTTAAATTGATATCAATTACATTCAAATTAACTTGCCTACTGTCCCACGCCAATTTTACGTCCTCCGTTCGGCCTTCGCGCGCCTTCGGAACTCCACATGGAGTTCCGAGGTGAGAACCTGGTGGAAAGGGGGGAGTAATAAAAAAATTTCAGGACGAGAGGGAAATCAATTTTTATTGGATGTGGGGATGGTGGAAAGGGGTCATAGGCCAAATGTTATAAGTTTAGGGGATAAAGTTTGGTAGGGAAAAAGGAATGTGTTGGTCATTTTGGGCATTGAAATGACCATTGTGGGGTTGGGACAGGGCCATCTGCACATTTTTTTTTGGTGTTTAATAAAATTTTAATGCTGCTGCCCATATAAGAATTGAAAGTATTTGTAAGAACTTAAAGCCCTTTAAAAATGGCCTCTGCGGGGTGGCACCGGATGCTGTTGCCAGGGGCGCGGAGGCCACCACTACACATCATCGGGGGCGGCCACTCCGCCCCCACTATTTAAATGAGCACCCGCGTGAAATATCACGGGGGCTGCTTGGCGGCCGCTGAATGTGGGCCCCCTGTCAAGTTCAAAGGGCGCCACTGTGGAGTGCGGCGCCCAAATAAAATTTAGCCCACTGTTTCAGGTCTGCAACCCTTCAGTTCTCATGAAGGGTCACAGACCTGAAACAGTAATTCTGTTTTTCTCTTCACAGATGCTGCATGACCTGCTGAGTATTTCCAGCATTTTCTGTTTTTATTTCAGATTTCCAGCATCCACAGTGTTTTGCTTTTATATTTCATCTGAAAAGTTTGCTTTATTATGTTAAGGCATAAAATGAGTACTAAATGATCTGATATCATACTTCACAGGATAAACCCCTGATTCTCTTTTAAAGCATCAGGCTCAATAACACACATTTACTTGCATCATAAATTCTTTTATAACAGAGTTCTGCACAATTATAATTATGTGTAATGCACTAGAATGGACAGCTCAATGCATAATGGCCTGTTGCTGCAGTTTCACATCTAAAAATAACCGGGGTTAACAATTGCAATTATAAAACAAAGGGTTTCTGCACATTTTTGGTGCCTCTCATATTTTATCATTGAACTAATCATAAAGATGTACAAAATATGTTCTTTAGGCATTTGCAAATGCCATCAATTGATAATGGTGATTAAATTGCAGGTTATACCCTACAACTATAGCTATAAATTGATATCCTATTTCTTTACTTGTGTGAATACAGTTAGCAGTTTCAGTCACTGAACTAGATTACAAAGTAGATTTCAAGTTAGTATGGAAATAAATTAAACATTCCTTACTGCTTAAAAGCTTTTTCAGAGTCTTCTCTCGTGTGGACTTTTGAGTTGTAATCTTGTTCTCTTTTTCTCATTGCTTCTATTTGCTGCTCCTTAATTTGCTGTTCCCGTTTCTTTTTCAGCCAGAGATTGAAGGCTTCGTTTGGGTCTCGATATTCCTATGAAAACAAAACTAAGCAGTTTTCACAAACAGCATCATCCCAGCATATTTAAAAACGCACAATTTGATTCTGTGCGAGTTCAAGTGTAACAATGACACCCCATGTAGTTCTAAATTCCATGTTTGTTCCCATTTTCAGTTTTTCATCTTCACTAGGGTACTCTCACTGAACCTTCCTTCCCCAGGACTCAGTTGTTAGCTCAGGCAACAAGACAAAGATCTGCATGAAATTAGCCATGACTGACAGCAGTTTGATTCTCCCTCCTGTCTGAGACTGAGCCTCACTTCCATCTGATATTTTCCCAATGGTGGAAGATGAGGTTCGAAGCTTATCCAGTAGGGTATCATGGATTGGCAATTTTAGCCCAAAATGTGTTAAATCTCTTAGCAACTTACAATGTGTTGTGATGTGCTATCAGTGTTGCATTTAGGGCAAAGCAAGAGCTATACAGCTCTCCATCATCTTCTCAACCATCATGGGAGGAATGACCAATATGTATCACAGGCAATTACGGAGGGAATTCCTCCTTTTTCCTTAATTTCTTTCTAAGCAGTAGATTTGCATCCAGATTCTTGTTCCATCTCAAACTAAAATATTTTGCTTTTGTAAAGTAATAATTATGACCTAGCATCCAGGCTAGTCCACTTTATTGATCACCACTCAAAAGTGCACCAAGAAAACTTATACATGATATTCAAAATTAATTAATATATAACCTGGGACATTGGTAGAAACGCTAGAGTCCATTATGGAGGAAAAAATAGCAGGACATTTAGAAAAGCTTAACGCAATCAAACAGAGTCAACATGGTTTTGTGAAAGGGAAATCATGTTTGACAAATTTGCTAGAGTTCTTTGAGGATATAACGAGCAGAGCTGATAAAGGGGAACCGGTACATGTAGTGTATTTGGATTTCCAGAAGGCATTCGATAAGGTGCCACATAAAAGATTATTGAACAAGATAGGAGCTCATGGTATTGGGGGTAATGCATTAGCATGGATTGAGGATTGGTTAACTCACAGAAGACAGAGAATCGGATTAATGGGTCTTTTCAGGTTGGAAAGGCGTAACTAGTGGAGTGCCACAAGGATCAGTCCTAGGACCTCAATTATTTGCTATCTATATTAATGGCTTGGAGGAGGGGGCAGAGTGTAGTATATCCAAATTTGCTGACGATACAAAAATACATGGGAGGGCATGTTGTGATGAGGACATAAGGAATCTGCAAAAGAATATAGATAGGTTGAGTGAGTGGGCAAAAACTTGGCAGATGGAGTTTAATGTAGGAAAGTGTAAGGTCATGCACTTTGGTAGGAAGAATGACTATTACTTAAATGGAGAGAGACTTCAAAAAAGTGCAGCACAGAGAGATGTGGGTATTCTTGTGCATGAAATATAAAAAGTTAGCATGCAGGTGCAGCAAGTAATTAAGAAGGCAAATGGAATTTTGGCCTTTATTGCTAGCAGGTTGGAGTTTAAAAATAGGGAAGTCTTGTTACAACTGTACAGGGTGTTGGTGAAGCCGCACCTGGAGTACTGTGTACAGTTTTGGTCTCCGTATTTAAGAAAGGAGATACTGACATTGGAGGCAGTTCAAAAGAGATTCGCTAGGCTGATTCCTGGGATGAAGGGGTTGACTTATCAAGAACGGCTAAACAGGTTAGGCCTTTATTCATTGGAGTTTAGAAGAATGAAGGGTGATCTTATTGGAACGTACAAGATTCTGAAGGGGCTTGACAGGGTAGCAGGGGAATCTCGAACCAGGGGACATAGCTACAAAATAAGGGGACACTCACTTAAAACTGAGATGCGAAGGAATTTATTCTCTTAGCGGGTAGTGAATGTCTGGAATGCTCTACCCCAAAGAGTTGCAGAGGCTAGATCACTGAAAGTATTTAAAGAGGAGGCAGATAGATTTTTGAAATAATCGGGGAGTTGAGGGCTATGAGGAGCTGGCACGAAAGAGGAGTTGAGGTCTGGGGCAGATTAGCCATGATCTTATTGAATGGTGGGGCATGCTTGAGGGGCTGAATGGTCTACTCCTGCTCCTATTTCTTATGTTCCAGCCCAAAATTAGCCAACATGCATCCTTAAATGCACCAGTTGTTTGAACAATCACAGGTAAAATAGTTAAGTTTCTGTGCTGCATTTCACAAAGTATTTTGCTGAGAAGGTGTACTTTGTATTAGTACAAACATAATTGGGATCAAAGTATCTTCATTTACCTAACTCTGCTAAAGCTTCAATAACTACATTTTATGATAGTTTCTATAACTTTGCTGAAACATAATTACAGATTGATAAATTAATAGTCCAGAACAATTTCAGTGGTATTCCCATTTTACCTGATTTAATTTTCACAGTGGGCTGAATTTTATAGCCCCCCCCCCCCCCACCACGACATCTGGGGTCATGGCAGGGAAGGTGAATGCCTCTGGCAGAAGCCTACCACGGGCCTCAACGCTGGGAAGGCCCCGCCCGATATTGCCGGCAGTGGCAAGACCTCGTGGCAAACCCCCACCATTCAGTGACTGGAGCCCCACTTAAATATTTAAATGAATTTAAATAAATGAATTGATGACCTACCCTCTGCCGCCGTCCATTCTGCAGCAATATTGCTGCCAGTGGCTGGCAATTCCCGCGCCTTCAGAACCCCGTCCTGGGATCAGAGGCTAAACACTGGTGCGGAGGGGGGAGCAGCTAAGTTTTCAATGCGGAAGTGGGGGAGCAGCGTCAAATTCATCTGATTGGTGTGCGGAATGGCGGCAAGGGTAAAGTTCACAGTTTATGAACTGTGGGGGTTGGTGGGGGGGGGGGAAGGGGGAAGGTCAGGTGCACAAAGTAAGTATTTTGGGAGGTGGGAGCGAGGGCAAGGAATTAATTGTATGGTTATGCGGGGGGGGGGGGGGGGGGGTGGAAAAAGAGGGGCTAGAAACATTTATTCAATTTTTTGAATCAATTTTAAATAACTATCTTTAAATATTTAAAATTAAATGGAAGGGCTCAAAGCCCTTTAAAAATGGCATCAGCACCCGTGCAAAGGCCACTAACGCCATTGCCGGGGACGGACCACACGCCCCCTCCACGTCATCAGGGTGGGCGGTCCACCCAGCCATTTCGGCAGAAATGTAAAATGCGGTCCTAAATTTTATGGCAAGTCTTTGCCTCTCAGAGGTTTGCTACTTCATGCCAAATCATGCTGAGAAATTACCTCATCTGTTCAATCTTTATCATATGCAGATAAGTTGGTTCACTTGTAATTTTGTGTGTTAGTTTCCTATATTATATTTGTTAATTTACCTTACTCTTTATACAGTATGCATGAAATAAAAAGGACTCATTACGACAGTTATTATTTCGTATACACCCGGTGACACAACTTTGATCCTAGAAGTTTAGGCAGATGATGCAATTAAATCAATTATTCCAAACTTGGAACAATGTGAAACTTTGCTACATTTTCTACAACAGACATTTTTAAAGCACCTTTAAAGTGACTTCAATCTGCATATGGACAGGGTAAACCTAATCAGCAGTATGCTGTGGAGGATGAGTTTCTGGAGTGTGTTAGGGATGGTTTTCTAGAGCAGTATGTTGAGGAACTGCCTACAGAACAAGCTATTTTAGATCTAGTATTATGTAATGAGAAAGGGCTAATTAATAATCTTGTTGTAAAAGAACCTTTAGAGATGGAGTTGCCATAATATGATAGAATTTTACATTATGTTTGAAAGTGAGTAGTTCAATCTGAAAGCCAGGGTGTTAAATTTTGAACAAAGGAAATTATGAAGGTATGAGGGGCAAATTGGCTGAGGTGGATTGGGAAAATACATTAAAAGGTATGACAGTACATAGGCAATAGATCGTCTTTAAAGAAATATTACATAGTTTACAGCAACTATACATTCCTTCAAGGCACAAAAACTTCAAAAGTAAAGGCAGTCAACCGTGGATAACAAAGGAAGTTAAGGATTGTATAAAATTAAAAGAAAAGGCCTATAAAGTTGCCAAAAATAGTAGTAAACCTGAAGATTGGGAGGATTTTAAAATACAGCAAAGGAGGATGAAGAAACTGATAAAGAAAGGGAGAATAGGATATGAATATAAGCTAGCAAAAATGTTTTTAAAACGGACTGTAAAAGCTTCTACAGGTACATAAAAAGGAAATGTTTGGCTTAGACAAATGTGGGTCCGTTACGGGTAGAGTCAGGAGAATTTCTATTGGGGAATAGAGAAATGGCAGAGAAGCTAAATGATTACTTTGTGTCTGACTTCACTGAGGAAAATACAAGAAATCTCCCAGAATTAGAGATCCAAGGGATTAGGGGGAAATGAGGAATTGAAGGAAATTAGTAAGAAGGTTGCATTGACGAAATTAATGGGGCTGAAGGTTAATAAGTCCCCAAGACCTAGGGCGGCACAGTGGCGCAGTGGTTAGCACCGCAGCCTCACAGCTCCAGCGACCCAGGTTCAGTTCTGGGTACTGCCTGTGTGGAGTTTGCAAGTTCTCCCTGTGACCGCGTGGGTTTCTGCTGGGTGCTCTGGTTTCCTCCCACAGCCAAAGACTTGCAGGTTGATAGGTAAATTGGCCATTGTAAATTGCCCCTAGTGTAGGTAGGTGGTAGGGAATATGGGATTAATGTAGGATTAGTATAAATGGGTGGTTGTTGGTTGGCACAGACTCGGTGGGCTGAAGGGCCTGTTTCAGTGCTGTATCTCTCTATGACTCTATGGCCTGATATTCTACATCCCAGAGTGTTGAAAGAGGTAGCTATGGAGATAGTGGATGCATTAGTGATCATCTTCCAAAATTCTACAGATTCTGGAGCGGTTCCTGCAGATTGGAAGGTCACAAATGTCACCCCATGATTTAAGAAGGGAGGGAGAGAGAAAACAGGGAATTACAGACCTGTTAGCCTTACATCAGTCATTGGGAAAATGCTAGAATCTATTCTAAAGGATGTGATAAATGGACACTTGGATAATAATGATTTGATTAGGCATAGTCAACATGGATTTATGAATGGGAAACCATGTTTGACAAACCTTTTGGAGTTTTTTTGAGGATGTTACTAACAGAATTGATAAAGGGGAGTCGGTGGACGTGGTATACTTGGATTTTCAAAAGGCTTTTGATAAAGACCCCCACTGGAGGTTGGTTAACAAAATTAAAGTACATGGGATAGGAGGTAATATACTGACATTGATTAAGGATTGGTTAACAGGCAGAAAGCAGAGAGTAAGAAAAAACAGGACATTCTTGCATTGACAGGCTGTGACTAGTGGGGTGCCGCAGGGATCGGTGCTTGGGCCACAGCTGTTCACAATATACATCAATGATTTGGGGACCAAATGTAGTATTTCCAAGTTTGCAGATAACACAAAACTAGGTGGGAATGTGTGTTGTGAGGAAGATGCAAAGCGACTTCGGGGATTTGGAAAGACTGAGTGAGTGGGCAAGAATGTGGCTGATGGAATATAATGTGGAAAAATGCAGGATTATCCACTTTGGTAGGAGGAATAGATGTGCAGAGTATTTCTTAAATAGTAAGAGATTAGAAAGTGTAGATGTACAAAGGGACCTGGGTGTCCTTGCCAATAAGTCACTGAAAGCTAACATGCAGGTGCAGCAAGCAATTAAGAAGGCTAATGGTATGTTAGCCTTTATCGCAAGAGGATTTGAGAATAGGAGTAGTGAAGTCTTGCTTCAATTGTATAGAACCTTGGTTAGACCACACCTGGAATACTGTGTGCAGTTTTGATCCCCTTACCTTAGGAAGGATATTATTGCCATAGAGGGAGTGCAACGAAGGTTCACCAGACTTGTTCCCGGGATGGCGGGACTGTCCCATGAAGAGATATTGGGGAAACTGGGCCTCTATTCTCTAGAGTTTCGAAGAATGAGAGGTGATCTCATTGAAATGTACAAAATACTTAAAAGGGTAGACAGGGTAGATGCAGCTAAGATGTTTCCTCCTGGCTGGGGAGTCTAGAACCAAGGGACACAATTTCAAAATAAGGGGGAAGCCACTTAGGACCGAGATGAGGAGAAATTTCTTTACTCAGAGGTTTGTAAAACTTTGGAATTCTCTACCCCAGAGGGCTGTGGAATCTCAGTCATTGAGTATGTTTAAAGCAGAGACACGGAACACAAAAGTCCGAGTGTATCAGGCCTGTGTCCTCAGTACCTTGCTCTATGGCAGCGAGGCCTGGACAACGTATGCCAGCCAAGAGCGACGTCTCAATTCATTCCATCTTCGCTGCCTTCGGAGAATACTTGGCATCAGGTGGCAGGACTATATCTCCAACACAGAAGTCCTTGAAGCGGCCAACACCCCCAGCTTATACACACTACTGAGTCAGCGGCGCTTGAGATGGCTCGGCCATGTGAGCCGCATGGAAGATGGCAGGATCCCCAAAGACACATTGTACAGCGAGCTCGCCACTGGTATCAGACCCACCGGCCGTCCATGTCTCCGTTATAAAGACGTCTGCAAACGCGACATGAAATCGTGTGACATTGATCACAAGTCGTGGGAGTCAGTTGCCAGCATTCGCCAGAGCTGGCGGGCAGCCATAAAGACAGGGCTAAATTGTGGCGAGTCGAAGAGACTTAGTAGTTGGCAGGAAAAAAGACAGAGGCGCAAGGGGAGAGCCAACTGTGCAACAGCCCCAACAAACAAATTTCTCTGCAGCACCTGTGGAAGAGCCTGTCACTCCAGAATTGGCCTTTATAGCCACTCCAGGCGCTGCTTCACAAACCACTGACCACCTCCAGGCGCGTATCCATTGTCTCTCGAGATAAGGAGGCCCAAAAGAAAAGAAAAGCAGAGATTGACAGATTTCTAAATACAAATGACATAAGGGGATATAAGGTCAGTGTGGGAAGAAGGCATTTAAATGGATGATCAGCCATGATCATATTGAATGGTGGAGAAGGCTGGATGGGCTGAATGGCTTACTCCTGCTCCTCTGTTCCTAAAGTCGTAAAGTGGCCCACGGAGTTTCACAGGAGAAAAATGTGACACTGAGGCACATGTGGAGATATTAGGACAGGTGAACAAAAGCTTGGTCAATGAGGTAGGTTTTAAAGAGAGAGCTAGCGAGGCGGAGAGCTTAGAGTAAGGAATTCCAAAGTTTAGGGCCTATTCACCTGACGACATTGCCAAAATTGGGGAGGGTCGAAAGTAATCAGGGATGCATAACAGACCAGAACTCGAGGGAACAAAGAGTTCTTGGAGGGCGGAAATGGGAGAGATAGGCAGGGGCTGTGGAGGGATCTGAAGACAAAGCTGAGAATTTTAAAATCAAGGCTTTGGTGACTGGGAGCCAATGTAGGTGTGCATGCATAAGGGTAATGGATGAACAGGACTTCATTTTTCACACCTTCTCGGGTGATCCACCACTCTTATCAGAGTATGTAATTTTCCCATGCAAAATCAGTTCAACTGGTTGAGTACTTAATTAAAATTAAATTGTACAAGAAATCTTCTCAGTTTTACAATGTGATATATATTCCAGAATTAAATTGTTTATTATACTACTTTAAGTTTCTAGTGGCATTATTGCTTATCACACAAATAATTTCAAAACAGATGTTACAGCTTTTTTTGAACTAAAATTCTGAAATCTACATACATTCAGGATAAATTTTGCTAGAATAAAATTTTATCTGAAAAAACACTGCTGTTGGTTTTCTTAGCTACATAGATATTTTATTAAATCTTAGCCCTGTACAAATGAGAAGTGACCAAGTACTAGTCAGGCATTATATGTAACTTGCGTTCCTCCAATTCTGGTCTCTTGTGCATCCCCGATTTCCTTTGCCCCTCCATTATCAGTTGTGTCTTCAGGTGTCTAGACCCGAAGCTCTAGAATTCCCTCCATAAAGCTCTTCATCTTGCTAACTCTCTTTCCTTCTTTAAAACACTCCTTAATACTGTCCTTGGCCTTTTACTCTATTCTAATGAAACATTGTCTCTCGAGATAAGGAGGCCCAAAAGAATGAAGCTCAATAGAATCTTGAAGAACAGCACCTCATCTTTCAATTAGGTACTTTACAGCATTCCGGACTCAACATGGAGTTCAACAATTGCAGATCATAATCACTGCTCCCATCTTGTAGGGCATCTTTTGTTTCTTTACTTTTCCCATTACATTCCCTTTTGCCTTGCATCATCATCCCTTTTATCATTTAATCTCTCCTACCTTCCATTCCATCACAGACCTTACCTTTTCTTCTTTTCTCCCTTCCCCCCAATTTCCCTGCCTGTGTACTTGTTTAAAACCCTTACATCTCTTTCACGACCACCGTACATTGCAAAGCGTTTTACAGCCAATAAAGTACTTTTTTTTTGAAGCATGGTCATTATTGTAATACAGGAAATGTGGCAGCCAGTATGCACACAGCAAACTGCCACAAACTACAATGTGATAACAACCAGATGATCTGATTTTGTGGTGTTGATTGAAAGATAAATATTGTCCAGGACACCGGGTATAACTCCACTGCTTTTCTTCAAAATAGTGCCATCCACCTGAACAAGCAGATGGTACCTCAGTTTAACGTCGCATCTGAAAAATGGCACCTCCGACAATGCAGCACTCCCTCAGTACTGCACTGGAGTGTCAGCCTTGATATTTGTGCACAAGCCCTGGAGTGAGACTTGAACCCAGAACATTGTGACTCAGAGGCTACAGTGCTACCAACTGAACCACAGCTAAATGTTTTCCCAGTTCTGATGAAAGGTCATAAACCTCAAACTTAAACTTTGTTTCTCTCTCCACAGATGATGCCTAATCTGCTGAGTATTTCCACAATTTCTGTTATTATATGTAACTTAAATTATGAAGACCTACATCACTACTGTCACAAGAGTTTGTTTTTAAACTAAGAGGTCTGTGTGCCTTCAAAAGCTGGGAAAAGGGGATTTTCTGTGAACGTTGTATGCTGACACTTGGTGCTTGAAGTGTGCAGGCTGTAAAACTTGAATACAAGCAACAGGAAGATTTATGACTGTCTTGTGACTTGGTTGTTGAAAGGTTAGTTTTGTTTTGGGATTGAAAGAACAGTGAACTTTACAAGGAGCAGGCTTTGAAATCTTTGTTTTGCCTTGCCTGGAAAGAGAGGAAAACCCAGAAAAAGTGTTACCACTCTCTGAAAAGAAGCCTTGCATCTCTTAGAAAGTTGTTCTACGTTTAAGGTGTGGTTTTGACCTGCCTGGAGAGAGAGAGAAAAGACCCAGGAACAGGGGTAATTGTTGATGGCTGTTTTAGCAACTGGAGGGCTGTTTCCAGTGGTATTCCGCAGGTCTCAGTACTGGGTCTCCTGCTTTTTGTGGTGTATATTAACGATCTGGATGTAAATGTAGGGGGCACGATCAAGAAGTACGCGGACGACACAAAGATTGGCCATGTGGTAGATAGCGAGGAGGATAGCTGTAGGAAAATATTGATGGTCTGGTCAGATGGGTCGAAAAGTGGCAAATGGAATTCAACTTGGAGAAGTGTAAGGTGCTGCATTTGGGGAGGTCAAACAAGGCAAAGGAATACATGATTAATGGGAAAATACTGAGAAGTGTAGAGGAAGTAAGGGACCTTGGAGTGAATGACCACAGTGGCTCAGTGGTTAGCACCGCAGCCTCACAGCTCCAGCGACCCGGGTTCAGTTTCAGGTAGTGCCTGTGTGGAGTTTGCAAGTTCTCCCTGTGTCTGCGTGGGTTTCCGCCCACAGCCAAAGACTTGCAGGTTGATAGGTAAATTGGCCTTTGTAAATTGCCCCTAGTGTAGGTAGGTGGTAGGAGAATGGTGGGATAGAAAATATGGGGTTAATGTAGGATTAGTATAAATGGGTGGTTGTTGGTCGGCACAGACTCGGTGGGCCGAAAGGCCTGTTTCAGTGCTGTATCTCTAAATAAATAAAATCCCTGAAGGTAGCAGGACAGGTCAATAAGGTGATTAAGAAGGCATAAGGAATCCTTTCCTTTATTAGCTGAGGTATAGAAATACACAAGCAGGGTGGTTATGCTGGAACTGTATAACTCATTGGTAAGGCCACAACTTGAGTACTGCGTGCCGTTCTGGTCACCTCATTACAGAAAGGATGCAATTGCACTAGAGAGGGTTCAGAGGAGATTTACGAGGATGTTGCCAGGACTGGAAAAATGCAGCTGAGGAAAGATTGGATAGGCTGGGATTGTTCTCCTTGGAACAGAAAAGGCTGAGGGGAGATCTAATTGAAATGTACAAAATTTTGATGGGCCTGGATAGAGTGGAGGTGAAGGGTCTATTCACTTTCGTAGAGAGGTCAGTGACGAGGGGGCATAGATTTAAAGTGATTGGTGGAAACATTAGAAGGGAGATGAGGAAAAACATTTTTCACCCAGAGGGTGGTGATGGTCTGGAACTTACTGCCTGAAAGGGTAGTTGAGGCAGAGACCTTCAACTCATTCAAAAGAAGTCTGGATATGCACCTCAAGTGCTGTAAGCTGCAGGGCTATGGACCAAATGCTGAAAGGTGGGAATAGAATAGGTGGATCTTTTTCGGCCAGCACAGACATGATGGGCCAAGTGGCCTCTTTCTGTGCCTTAAACTTTGTATGATTCTAACAGAGGATTTACTACACTCTGTGGAGAAACACTGCTTTGCAGAAAGTCTCTGCAATTTAAAGGTAATGAATTTCTACTGCCTCCAGTCTCAAGAATCCCTGCTTCAAGAGAGTGATGTTGGTTGCCTTTTGTGTTTTTGGGAGATCCTGAAATCTCAAAAAAGCTTCTATTGCTGGAATGCTACTTTAAAATTTAAATAGACCTGTTGCTACATCTTTTGCTGAAAGATCTGTGAGACGCCTGCTGCAGATGAATTGCCTTGTACGCCTACCCATCACAGACTGTTCATCAAACTTGCCTGGAGAGACTTCGAGTGGCATCTGACTATTTGACTCTGGGACACCTCACCGATCCAGAAATATCCTACCAAACTGTGACAACCAATTATTTTATTATTCCTAAGAAACCATTACAACTCAAAACACCCTTTCTCCCTGAATAAAAGCGTTATAGAGTCTTTTCATATATATATATATATATATAGATTTATTCCATTATTAAGATTTTAGTTTATTAGTAAATAGTTAATTTTGTTGTTGTTTAAAGAAACCTGGTTTGGTGTGCTTTATTCTGGGGGACAAATAAAGTGTTTAATTTGGCTAATTTCCAATAGGTGGGAAGCATTACTAATATATTGTGACCTGTGGAGCAGTGGGACTGAATTAACAGTGCATTACTTCTGCCTTGGTCGTAACACTATGCTGTAGATGGTATATGCTGTAGATGGTATATACTTATATAATCAGAGATTAAACTATGAAAGAATAATCCCAAATACCGGTTTTCTTCATCCTACAATAATCTTCCTTTTGAACTAAAATTATATTTGTTAAAAATTATGTTCGACAAAAATCCAACAATGGTCACAGATGTGGGTCTGTTTGCATTTTTGCCCGAAATGGATATATCCTCATGCACAATTGTCTTAGTGAGACAGCTATCAAAAGGTATATTGAAGAACTTAAACTTTTTATCTCTACAGAGAGTTTTAAGAAAAAAATTATATCAAAGAAAACTGTACATACAGAGGAATGAAAGACAATATAGGGTACAAAGGTTCATCTATTAAGGAGCTGTTGAGGTAAAAATCCTTGACGTTGCTGAAAGTTTGAATTAAAAATGGAATGTCACAGGAACAATAGCTATAATATACATTATTTTTTAAAACTGCTTTTTGAAGGTTACATTCTGTCCAGTCATAGACATTGCAGGAACATAATTTCCTCTCCCACAATTAACAATACAATTAAATTAAGCCAAAACAAAAATTCCTCATCTGAACTCCAAGCAGAATTTTACTCAATTTATGCTGAAGTATGGGGCTTCTGCCCACTGTTTTTTGTTTGAAACACTGTGGTTCCATACAACATCATAAAATTCAGCCCATATAGTGCATCATTACAAAAAAAAGTAGGTAAACAGAATGGATATCACCCCCATCATGAGTACAGTTAAGATCGTAATTGGAGCCAGATTTTCCTAGTGTAATTTGACAAATTATGCAGAGCTAAGAGTTCAAGTTTCTGTATAGGTACAACTTTTCTAATTACAGTACCTTACTATTCTTTCTTTCTATTTCCTTTGCACATTGAATTCTCCTTTCTTCTTGATGCTGCTGTTTCTTCTTTTGAAGCCAGACCGCAAAAGCTATCTTGTTCTCCTCTTTTTTCTGCACCTCTTCCTCAGATTTTCTTGCCCCTACCTTATACAACAAATCATATTTAACTAAGATGTAACAAGGAGATAATCAATCAACACCCAGAGAACCACTTTATGAACCCTGTCCTCAAGTTTATACAACTCTCATTTCTCCCCTCTCAGTTATAGTCTCTATAGCATTGCACAATTTCAGAGATTGATATAGTCACAGCCACCTTACTACACACTTATCAAATTATAATATTTTCATAATTTATTAAAATATGAAATACATTAGTTTAGTAACTTTTAAAAAAATCTAAAAACTTATATGAAGGACCAAAGCCCATAATTAAGGCTAAAATCAAAACACAATAGGAGAGATAAATTAGGAGATAGTGTTGAAACAAAACTTTGGATTGTAAAGCCTATATATTGTAGGAACAAAACAACATCTAAGGGAGGCAAGGCGTTCCAACGTCAGTTCCACGGTTTTGAAGTCCAGTGAAAGAATAAATTTGAATAAAATTGTGTTGAATTTTGGGATGCCATTATACATATATTTGAGTCTCAGATGAGCATGCATTTCACTCTACCCAGTGAGAAAGGAGTATTTGAATATTCATGCATAAGGTTCCACTCAGCTGCTGGTTAAATTTTAATGACAGCTGTTATGACCGAGGAGGGAGTGCACTGTCTTTTCTAGTTCCACTTCTCCAGAGGTCACAATATATATTTAAATGTTTATCAAGTTACCAATGCAGTCAATCATATACACTTCATTCTTTATCCCAGAATAAAATACACCAACCAGGTTTCTTTATTAAACAAGAAAATTATCAGTTTATTATAAAACAAGGCTCAACTAGTAATGAAGCAAAGCATTAACACAGATTGAAATATGCAAGTTCCCTTTTTACCGTAGACAGACAGACACACACACAGGTTAACCAAAAATAGAGATTTTCTCTTTAGAGCTCTGTTACAAAAAAGAATACTTTGGCTAAATACTTGCTTATTCTTGAAGAAAAAAAGATAAGTCAGTTTTCCCTTTTTGGTTTGGCATCCCAAATAAGCATAGACAGCTGCCACTGGAATCTTCCTAGAACAGTTCTTTTCAGGCGACGTTGGAGGATTAGTTTGACGGACTTTCCAGGAGAAACGCGACAAGAAGGGTTTCTGGCAGGTCTTTCAGGGAGGAATGCAGCATCAATTTCTCTATTTCTTATACTCGCTTCTAAGAGTTTCTCAGAGATGGAAAAGCTGGCAGGCTTTTTTTTTTAAAAAAGGGAGATGGAAAAAGCTGAGCTGGGGTTTTGTCCTTGGCAAGTTGATTTAAAAACTCCTTTCAAAACACTGTCCATAGCCCAACACACTGTCCAAAGCGAAACCAAAAACCATATCGCAAAGAGTCAAGCCTCTTGACCCCTATAAATCTTGACCTATCACTTCTCTGTAAACATCTTCTCCAAATCAAAAAGCCCCTGCTGGGTATTCATCTGAAGACTGGTGCCTTCCATTAAGGGCTGTTTATAAACAAAGTCCAAAAGACCTTTTGATTACCTCTTTTAATGACACCATTGGAAAAAAAAATTAATGGAATAATTTTCAGTTTTCTCAAGTAAAACAATGGCCATAATTCTAAAATACATGAGTCTTCAAAAAAAAACAATAAAAAATATAGAAACACCATCATAACACTTCCATCCTTGGAGGAATGAAACTCCATTTTCAAATGCATTTGTTTTTTCCCACTCTTTGTAAAGAAGATGGAAAATATTTTTAAACACATTTTTACACTCATACTCATTCACTCTTTACTTGTAGCTAATACAGTTCTACTATCTTTACACTCAGATAACTCGAAGCAAAATTAAATCTTTAGGAAAGACGTGAGGGTACTGGAGAGAGTACAGATAAGATTCACGAGAATGGTTCCAAGGATGAGGAATTTCATTCATGAAGATAGATTGGAGAAGTTAGGACTGTTTTCCTTGGAGAAGATTAGGCCGAGAGGTGATTTGATAGAGGTATTCAAAATCATGAAGGGTCTGGACAGAATAGATAGAGAGAAACTGTTCCCACTTGTGAAAGGATCGAGAATGAAAGGGCACAGATTTAAAGTAATTGTTAAAAGAAGCAAATGTGACATGAGGAAAAACTTTTTCACGCAGCGAGTAGTGAAGGTCTAGAATGCGATTCTGGAGAACGTGGTGGAGGCAGGTTCAATGTAAGCATTCAAAAGGGAATTAGACAGTTATATGAAAAGGAAGAATGTACTGGGAGAAGGCAGGGGAAAGGAACTGAGGGAATTGCTCTTTCAGAGAGCCAGTGCAGACACAATGGGTGGAACTGCCTCCTTCTGCACGGTAACGATTCTGTGATTCCACAATTACATTATTTTTTCCTGCAACGTGGATAACCTTTAAGTGATAAGGTTGCAATAGTAAGCTCCATCGGAATATCTGGCATTCCAGTTTTTGAATTTTTCCACAAAGGCAAGGGGCTTATGATCAGTATATACCAGTGTCTCTCTGTAGTCGTGGCAGACATAGACCTCAAAAATGCTTAAGAGCTAATAATAAGCCTAGGGTTTCTTTTTCCATTGTTGAATATCTTCTGTGGTGTCGATTTAGCATTTTGGAAAAGTATCCCACTGGCCTTTCTATGCTAGATTCATCGTCTGGTAACAAGACTGCACCGTCCCCCAGGTCACTAGCATCAATTGCTACCTTGAAGGGCTTAATGAAATTTGGAGCAGCCAACACTGGTTCATTAATCAAAATGGTTTTCAGCCTCTCAAAAGATGCTTGGCACTCCCCTGATCACAATAACTTGGTTTTCTTTTTTTGTAGCAAATCTGTCAGTGGAGCAGCTACAGTACTAAAATTTGGTACAAACTTGCAGTAGAAACCACACATCCCTAAAAACCTCACAAATTCTCATTTGGTCTTAGTAGGGGGCTCTACCAATGCTTGTACTTTTGCTGTTCTTGGCAAAACTTGTCCTTGACCTACTATATGCCCGAGGTAGATGACTTTCGCTTTTGCAAATTCACTTTTGGCAAGGTTTAAAACTAAATCAGCCAATTGCAATTTTCTAAACATAGCTTCTAGTTGTTGCAAGTGGTCCTTCCAAGTGTCACTGTATACCAGCACATCAAGGTAAACTACACAGTTAGGAACACTGGTTACCACGTGGTTCATTAGTCTCTGAAAAGTGGCTGGAGCACTTTTTAGCCCGAATGGCATCACTCGGCATTGGAAAAGACCGTCTGGTGTGACAAAAGTCGATATTTCTTTAGCTCAAGGTGTTAAAGGAACCTGCCAGTATCCCTTTAACAAATCTACTTTTGTAAGAACATGGCACTGCCCACTCGTCAATACAGTCTTCCAAATGAGGAATTGGGTAGGAGTCTGCTTTTGTTATTGCATTAACCTTTCTGTAGTCTATGCAGAATCTAGTTGAACCATCAGGTTTAGGCTATAACACCACTGGGGAACTCCAGCTGCTTTGACTGGGTTCAATTAGGTGGTTTTTGTGCATGTATTCGATTTCTGCTTTTACCTGGGCCCATTTCTCTGGACTTAAGCGATAAGGATGCTGTTTTATAGGAAAGGATTCCCCTACATCCACATCATATATGGTTAAGGATGTATATCCTGGCTTGTCCCTACAGACTCCTTGAAATGCCATGAGTAGCCTTGTTAGGTCTTCTCGTTGTTCTGTATCTAAATATGAAAGCATAGTGTCCAATCTCCCTAGCAATTCAGTAATAGCTAACTGGATAGTAGGAGGTTCAATTTGAGAATTGCCTAGGCCTTCTTCTGCCTCATCCTCACTATCCCTTTCATCCTACTACCTGACATACCTGTTCTTGTTTATCCTCCTCCCGGCAATAATATTGTTTCAACATATTGATATGACACAGCCAATTCTTTTCCTGGCGATCTGGTATGTCAATCAAATAATTTACTTTACCAATTCTTCTAACCACTTTAAATGGACCACTGAACTGTGCTTTCAGCGGTTCACCCTGTAAAGGCAGTAATACTAACATTTCATCCCCTGGTTGAAATGTTCGGGTCTTGGCATGCTTGTCTGCCAATTTCTTCATGGTTTTTTGGGAAGGTTTAAGGTGTTCCTGAGACACTTTGCAGGCTCTTGTGAGCCGTTCCTGGAACACAGATACATAATCTAACACAGAAAATTCATCTCTCTGTTCTAAAAACCTTTCTTTAACTTGTTTTAGAGGGCCTCTTATCTCATGTCCATAAACTAATTCAGAAGGACTAAAACTGTTAGACTCATTAGGTGACTCCCTAGTGACAAACAAAAGAAATTCTAGCCCTTCATCCCAAATCATGGGGATAGTCATGACAGTATGCTCTGATCATCGTTTTGAGGATCTGATGGTACCTTTCTAAAGCCCCTTGTGTCTATGGGTGATATGTCGAAGAATTTAATGTGTTATACCCCAATAACCCATAACTTTCTGAAAATTTTAGACATAAAATTGGAACCTTGATCCAACTGAATCTCAATCAGTAATCCATATCTAGTGAAGAACTGTGTTAACTTCTCTACCACAACTTAGCAGAAATTGTGCTCAAGGGAATGGTCTCTGGGAACCGAGTAGCCGTATCCATGATATGGAGTATATATTGGTGCCCCACTTTTGTTTTCAGTAAAGGTCCTACACAGTCTACTGACACCCTACTAAATGGTTCCCCAAAAACTGATGTGGGAATTAGAGGTGCCAGTTTTATGGCAGGTTGCAGTTTTCCCACAATCAGACATGTATGGCACGTTTTACAAAAGTGCACCACTTCCTTGAAAGACCAGGCCAGTAAAAATGTCAACCTATTATGTGATTGGTCTTCCAGATCTCCACATGTCCCGCTATAGGAATTTCATGGTCTATCCTTAATATTTCCCGGCAATACTTTGGCAGTACTATTATCTGGTGAACTACCGTCCATTCTTCGTCAGCAGGTCTGTGAAGAGGTCTCCACTTCCTCATCAGAATCCCATTTTTAACAATATCCTTCCGGAACTCCCTTTGCTTCAGCTAGAGCTGATTGTGTCACTTTATTTAACTCTGGATCGGCTTGCTGAGCCTTGATCAGAGAAGACTTACTGAACATTTCCTTAGGATTATCCAAATCCCCAAAGAAAGTTTCAGATATTCAGCTATCTGTCTACGACAATGGAAATTGTTTAACCATTTCTTAGGTCACTGCACATGAAGAAAAACATTCCTGGAACCTATTCCTGCAATTGTTCTGTCTCTTTAACCTCACTTGTTTTTTCCGTGACTATTGGAGAAGCTATTACCTTCACTCCGGCCAAATCATTCCCCAACTCCATCTACAGGCAAACTATGGACAACTCCAACAGTTACGATTCCAGACATTAGGTCACATTCTAGGTGCATCCGATACAAAGGTACGGGTATATACTCCTCACCAATACCATTCACTACGAGAAACGTGACAACAGGGGTTTCTGGCAGGCCTTTCAGGAGGAATGCAGCATCAATTTCTCTATTTCTTACACTTGCTTCTAAGAGCTTCTCAGAGATGGAAAAGCTGGCAGACTTTTTTTATAAAGAGATGGAAAAAGCTGACCTGGGGTTTTGTCCTTGGCAGTTTATTTCAAAACACTGTCCATACCCCAACACACTGTCCAAAGTGAAACCGAAAACAATATCCCAAGAGTCAAACCTCCTGACCTGTCACTTCTCTGCAAACATCTTCTTCAAGTCAAAAAGCCCCTGCTGGGTACTTACCTGAAGACCGGTGAATTCCAGTCAGGGTCATTTACAAACTAAGTCCAAAAGACCTTCCAATGACCTCTTTGAAATGACCCCAGTGAAAAGACATCCATCAAATCCTTTTCAGTTTTTCCAAATAATACAATGTCCATAATTCTAAAAAACATGAGTCCTCAAAAAAAACTTTAAAAATACAGAAGCACCGTCATAACACAGCAGTCAACAGAGATTTATCACTAAAACACTGAGAATTAAGTTTAAAAACTGCCTGGTAATTGTTTACTGTGATACTGAGTTTATAATTCTATCAGTGTCAAGTGGTTTCAATGCACACAGCACCAAAATGACATTAAACTTTCTCAGTTGATGCACATTTAAACCCCTTCTGCACGCTGCCCTCCAGGCGGCTGCAGTGGGTAAGAGACCATCGCCCATCTCCTTTTGGAATGTGCTTTTGCAAAGCAAGTCTGGAAAAAGATGCAGTGTTTTTGTTGAGGTTCATTCTGAGCAGTTCCGTAACACAGGACTCAATGCTCTATAGGTTGTTCACATGGACGCACACCGAAATAAACATCAACCGCTGCCGGAGGACCATCAACTTGGTGAAAGATGCATTTTGGTCTGCCCGAAACTTGCTGGTCTTCCAGTGCAAAGAACTTTCCATGACCGAGTGTTGTGCACTGGCCCATTCCAAGGTCCAGGACTCAATGGGGAGGGATGCACTAAAGCTTGGAGCAGCTGCCGCAAAGGCTCAATTGGGAAAGGACACTGTGCAAGGCACTCCTGCCATAGTATACCGAGGAACCTGTATAAGATTCCTTGGGCTGTATGCACCAGGGAATGTTTTTGGCATGTAATGCAAATGTACATTCATATAACTTGAAATGGCAAGGGTAGTGAGGTACCTCAGCATGTACTGTATTGAAAGAAACTGATCTTTGTTGCACTTCATGTAATGTCAAATTTGAAGTGTTTTATAATGTATATTTTACAAATTTTAGGAATAAAGTATATTTTTGGAAAAAAAATAAACCCCTTGGGCTGTATGCACCAGAGAATGTTTTTGGTATGTAATACAAATGTACACTGTAAATATAACCTGAAATGGCAATAGTACTGTATTTAAAGAAACTGATCTGAAATGTACTTTATGTAATGTCCAATTTGAATTGCTTTGTAATGTATTTTTAACGAATTTTATGAATAAAGTATATTTTTGGGGGAAAAAGTTGAAACCACACAAAAACAGTCTCATATTAATGGAGTTGATATGGTTATAAGAAACAAACAGCAGGCAAGGCAGTATATTTGGAGCTTAGGAGAACAAGAGATGAAAATTCAAAGCAGCAATGACCATAGCAGTCTCAGAAAAAAAAAGACAAAAATGTTGCAATCGAAGTTGAGCCTACACGAGAGAAGCATCAAACAACATGTTTCTTTCTTCCTGTCTAGAAAACTCTGACTACTGAAATGAGTACTTCATATGTGGACTGGCCTTCCAGACAGGGACACAAAAATCCTGAAATAATTTAAGGAACAGAACACTGTAGCTTTTTTTTAGATGGTTAATCTAAGATTGGTTGGGATGGGCTTCCTCCTGTATATCTACTTCGTGATCTTGAGTGCAAGAGTGCCTAAATCAATGTTAAATCTAATTTTCAAATAATTTAGTGTAAACATTCTTCATTATTGAACTTCAGTATAACACAGTGTGGTACACCTTACTTCAATACATCTTGGCATTTTCTTGATGTGTTTCACTTTTTCCATAATAAAAATACAAAGATCTAGCGCATCTATGTGGTTCACAAAAGTAAAATGCACCAAATCTCAGTATGTACTGTACAGCTTGTCTAACAGACAGCATTCGTTTCATACTGATTTCCATTATATATTCTCCTACTTTTTCAGATAGTTGTTGGAGCATGAAATACGTTGCCACGGATGAGACAGACTATTTTTTCTTTCAAGGGGAAATTGGATAAATATTTGTAGTAGAGAACGATACAAGGGAAGGGGTAGAAAACTGGGTAGTGAGATTAGCTTTAGATTGGTTTATCTGTGCTGACACTTTGCTCTAGCACAATGTCCTTCCTTCTGTCCTGTAAACTTTTACAGTTCTATCGATAAATGCAACTTCCAGTGTCACCCACACAGAAAACAAAAAAAAAAAACATATTCTCAACATACTATTCTCCCTGAATATGGTACACATCCTTATAAGAAAGCATAAGCATCAATAAACAACTTGCTCCAAAAGAGCTTGATTTACATAGCTTTAATACCCCAAATTTACCTCTGTCTTCAGCTGCTCCTTCTTTGGTTGAGTTCTGCAATTAAGCTCCTTTTGCTCTGGGGCATTCAGGTGGGTAGACTGTTTGGGAAAAATTATTGCAGATTGGACCCTTCGAGGTGATATATGTTGAACTCCATCCTTCTGTATATTAGCTGCAGAAGTTGTCCGATCCTGTAGTTCTTCTGGTGGTTTTGGCACATGAAGCATTTCTGCTGGAGATGGAGATAAACTGTTCTGACTGCATGAGAGGTTGTTTCCTTTAGAATTATCTGTACTTGAATCATTGGAGCAGTGAGATTGTTTACATTCATTCTCACCGAATGCAACAGTGATCTGAGGTAGTAAACCTTGACTTTCAATATCCTGTAAACTCACTAATTCAAATTTTCCATCCTTTTCCATCAACACTTTTTTGTCTTTTTTTTTGTCTTCATCCCCCTTATTTTCTGCATTACTGTTGTCTTTTTCAGCATTATTTGAAATGCACATTCCAGACATCTGACCTGTGACCCCACCATTATCCTTTTCTATCTCAGAAAAGTGCACAGGGGGAACCTCCAAGTCAACTAAATTGTCTTTAAACTTCAATCTGCGTTCTCGATTTTGATCTATGGGATCTTCATCCTGCAGCTTCTTGTTAGCTTGCTCAATCTTTTCTATTATATAGCGTTTTACTTCCTCAGTCTGCTCTTCTCCTTCCTGCTGATCCTCCTGCTTTAATTCCTGGAATGAACTCTCACTATCTGTATCTGATATGGGATCGGGTTGATTAACAGTAATAGTTCCCTCTCCACTGGTGATCTGCGTGTTATTTAAAACTTCATTCTGTTCACATGATTTTTCTGCAGGATTTCCAGAATGTTTCTCACCTACTGTGCTTTCCTGTTCTTCTCTTTCCTCATCTTCTAGTTCTTTATCAATTTTGGCTTCAATGTCATTGTCATCTTCATAATCCTGTGGAGAACCAGAGCATTCATCTGAGTAAACCTTAATATTGCTTTATTTATAGAATGGAAGGATGTGAGGGTCCTTGAGAGGGTGGAGAGGAGATTTACCAGAATAGTTCCAGAGATGAGAAATTTTAGTTATAAGGTTAGGTTGGAAAAGCTGGGGTTGTTCTCCCTGGAGCAAAGGAGATTGAGGGGAGATTTGATAGAGGTGTACAAGATTACGACAGGCTTAGATAAGTTAGACAAGGAAAAACTGTTCCCATTAACTGATGATACAAGGACTAAGAGACACAGATTGAAGGTTTTAGGGCAAGAGATACAAGGGGGAAATGTGAGGAAGAACCTTTTTTTACGCAGCAAGTAGTAATGACCTGGAACTCGCTGATCATAAGGGTGGTGGAACCTGGAACTCACTGCCCACAAAGGTGGCGGAAGTGGAAACAATCAATGACGTCAAAAAGGAAGTTGGAAGGGCACGTGAAGGAAATAAACTTGCAGGGCTACGAGAATCAAGCAGGAGAGTGGAACTGACTGAATTTCTCCACAGAGGGCCAGCACAGATTCGATGGGCTAAATGGCCTCCTTCTGTGCCGTAAATGACTCTATGACTCGATGAAGGGTCATGACGGTGTGGGAAAATTTGAAATTTATCTACTTATTGAAAACAGACCTTATGTTCTAAGTTGACGATGTAAGCTCTTTGCTGGCTGGTATAAATTATAGCTGGAAGAATTATGGGCTGAATTTTATCAGCGGCAGCGCTCTGCACTGGCCTAGTCACATGGAAGTGCCACCGCACAGCCCCCGCGATATTACGTGCGGGGGCTTATTTAAATAGAGGGGGTAGACCGGCTGCCCCCGATAACATAAATGGGGTGGCCGCGTCCCCGGCAACGGCGCCCAGCGCAACCGCCATTTTTAAAGGGCTTCAAGTCCTTCAGTAACATTTTAATATTTAAAGGTCCCAGTCTCTGGAAAATAAAAATAAAATTTTATTTCAACTCTAAATCCCATCTCCCATCCCCAACAGGTAATTTATAAATAAATTGCCCTCTCCCCCATAATAAACTTTTATTGATATCCCAAACTTTCCCCCCCGAAATTTGTTTCCTTTGACCCTCAAACCCTGTCCACCATACCCACAGCCTATAAAAACTGTTTTCGCTGCTCCCCCACCCCTCCCACCATGAAAATGTTATTCCTCCCCCCTCCCCACCAGTGTCTCGCCTCGGAACTCCACCTGCAGGCGAGTTAACTTGCATCTTATTATTGTTAATTTAAATATTTAGATGAAGGCCCCCACCGCACCGAGGTCCCCCTGCCGCCAGTAATATGTGGCAGACCATTCTCAATGTCGGGGGATCGAGGCGGACCTCTCCCCGCAGAATTTTACTGGCCCACCCGCCCGCGCCCTCCCCCCCCCCCCCCCGTCCGGCGTCGAGGGGCTGGTAAAATTCAGCCCTTTGAGTATCTAAAGAAGATTGGACTAGATTATTCCCTTATTCATCATCACTGGCAGAAAATATAGCACAGATTACATCTCAAGTACAGCCAAAGTAGTAAAAAGGAAACTAAAGAAAGCAAACATTCTAGGAAAGATCAGTAGAGAAAGAAAAAGGATTAATGAATGGCATATCAGATAACTTCAATTTTCAGTTCACTAGGACTGGAAAGTAAATCGTAAATGAGAGAGAGAGAGAGACAGAGTGCGTTATAAAAGGAGACAAAGAGTTCCATAGTTTTGTGGTTCCGACAAAGAAAGAATTACAGTCGTGATGCGTGTTCATTTCAACAAGGATGATTCAGGATGTAGGTTTGCATATTGGGAGTTTAAGAGAAACAGGACATTTCAGAGGATCATTCACTACAATAACATTGATTAAAAAAGAGAAGTTAAAATTAATGCAGACAGAAGCATACACAAAAGGATTTAGGTTTGTTACTTGAAATGAAAACGAGGGTAATTTTGAAATATAAAGAAATCACCAAATTTAAGGCAAAACACAGGATTTTGGGGAAAATGATCATGAAATGTAACTTCAAGCAACAGTTTAAATTAATCATAATTAAACAGGTTTGGGATGTTTGCCTGCATTAGTTTCCATTTTGTTTAACACGTTTGCAAATGCTTAATTTGTTGGAAGAAAATGATTTGAGGTTCATATATTTTTCATTTTATTCCACAGTATATCTGGCAATTCTATTAAGCTGGAATAGAGAAACAAACCATTGGGCAAAAAAAAAAAGTCTTGACACTAAAGTTAACATCTACATCCCTATGAAAGTAATTGTACCTCATTAATAACAATACATGCATCTAGCATTCACAATTGTTTTCACTTATTACCTCTGGATCTTCATCACTATTTTTTGTTTCTTCATTGATCAGCCAATCAAGGTCTTTCTCAAAGTCATCCTCATATTCTTCAACTTGTGAAGAAACACTATTCTCTTCACTCATTTTTGTTTAGCAATTCCTTTGAGATTGGAAAAAAAAGTATAATCAGAGTAAGATTTACCACTTAAACATTGCTATTTTTGTTCCAGGAGGTATGCAGGATTTCATGTGTCCACCAATATAGGCCAACTGACTAGAACTATTGAGCATGGATCATCTCAGATACATGATGACATACTGCACATCGCATCTTTAATCTGAGAGCACAGCTACAGCACATACAGCTAATAAGCTGCACAAACAGCTCCTCTGGATGCAATGGGTGTCAGAGTGACAGAAGCTTACAAGACTGACTTCAATTCTTTGGCCAAAAGGCTACTGAACCTAAGGGAGAAAATCTAGAAGCTGGTGCAGCCTCAAAGATACTTGCTAGTGGAGGCCCAAGCACTGTCTGAGCCCCTGCATTCACACCACTATTTCTAAAAGAGAAAACATCCCAGGTCAATCCTTGGATTGGTGACAGGCCCTCAAATTTGTACACACATGTAGACAGCAGGTGTTTTTGTCCAGCAGCCATCAGGCTGCAGTACATTTGGCAGTGGCTGAGGGCTGGAAGGATAAAGAGAGAGAACTCAGGCAAAATCCATTAGAAAAAGTAGACACAAGAGAAGATCTGGGTGATCTTGTACTTTAAAAATAGTGCTATTTGTAGTCTCAGTTTAGCAGACAAGAGCATTTACACTTCCTATATAGTCATATGGGTGATTTGGGCAAGTTGAGAGGAGGATTCAGAGAGGCTTCAGGGTGATTTGGGCAAGTTGAGTGAGTGGGCTAATGCATGGCAGATGCAGTATAATGTGGATAAATGTGAGGTTATCCACTTTGGTAGCAAAAACAGGAAGGCAGATTATCTGAAAGGCTAGAAACTGAGAGAGAGGAATATGCAGCGAGACCTGGGTGTTCTCGTACACCAGTCGCTGAAGGTAAGCATGCAGGTCCAACAGGCGGTAAAAAAGGCAAATGGTATGTTGGCCTCCATAGCGAGAGGATTCAAGTACAGGAGCAGGGATGTCTTGCTGCAATTATACAGAGACTTGGTGAGGCCACACCTGGAATATTGTGTGCAATTTGGGTCTCCTTATCTGAGGAAGGATGTTCTTGCTATAGAGGGAGCGCAGTGAAGGTTACCAGACTGATTCCTGGGATGGCGGGATTGACGTATGAGGAGAGATTGAGTCGGTTAGGATTATATTTGCTGTAGTTCAGAAGAGTGAGGGGGGATCTCATAGAAACCTATAAAATTATAACAGGACCTGGCAGGGTAGATGCAGGAAGGATGTTCCCGATGGTGGGGGAGTCCAGAACCAGGGGTCATAGTCTAAGGATATGGGGTAAACCTTTCAGGACTGAGATGAGGAGAAATTTCTTCACCCAGAGAGTGTGGCGAGCCTGTGGAATTCGCTACCACAGAAAGCAGTTGAGGCCAAAACATTGTATGTTTTCAAGGAGTTAGATATAACTCTTGGGTCTAAAGGGATCAAAGGGTATGGGGAGAAAGCGGGAACAGGTTACTGAGTTGGATGATCAGCCATGATCATAATGAATGGCGGAGCAGGCTCGAAGGGCCGAATGGCCTACTCCTGTTCCTATTTTCTATGTTTCTATTATATATGATGTATCACATGGTGGTTTTGTGGGTGAGAGCGCCTAGCACAATTTAAGCCTTACAGCAAGATGGTTGGAATCTTAAAAACAAGGAAAAGATATTGAAATCCCAAACAAAATACTGGATAAAATGTTCACACATACTCAGAAGATTTCAGATACAGTGATGTACCATTCCTTTAGAGTAAACTACAGGACAGCAACTGCACTCCAAAGTATAAGTAGAATGAACTATCATTGCAACCCTCCCTCTAGACATTTCTAGATCTCAGCTGAATAATGTGGCGATCATTTTCTAACACTCCTGGGTATTTCACAGTAAAGCATGGAGCTTGCAGTTCATCACTTTCATGCAACTTAATGCCTCACTCATCTGCCATATTTTGCAAAAGATAACACACCATCACTATCTTGCTTCTTTAATTTATTCTGTAACACACCAGCTGCCACTCTTCAAGCCTTCCAAGCGTCACTTAATGAGCAGCCTGATTTTTCATGGGCCTCAGGGTAGTGCTCCTCAGTCCTGTTGGATGTCATGTTAATTATCATCACAGCTAAGGACAAAGAGCGTAGTGAAATTTGCCCAATACCCATCCAGTTAGATCATCTCTGTGGAAGAGAACTTGAATGTCGAACTGTCACAAAGTACAAGAGTTACAAAAGCTGTCTGCATATCTGGCATTAATATCACAAGCTATCTGTACATTGACTGTGTAATAGTAATTTCTGATGCCTGCTGAAACGCTAACTCTGCTCTTCTCTTCACAGATGCTGCCTGACCTGCTGAGTATTTCCAGCACTTTGTTTTTATAATAAGTAATTTCTACTGTTGTCGGGCACAGCTTACCTTGATGGAGCTTTAAAGGGCATATGTGCAATCAAATGTGCCCTGCAGGCTTGATATTCTATCAAGGAAGTCTCATCTTAAATTGTACAGCACAGTAGGAGGCCATTCAACCGGTCATGTCGTGCCAGCTCTCTGCCAAAGCAACTCAGCTAGTCTTATGCCCTGCCTTTTCCTCATAGCCCTCCAAAATCTTCTCTTTTGAAAGCCATGATTGAATTCTACCTCCACCACAATCTCAGGGAATATATTCCAAATCCTAAC
This sequence comes from Heterodontus francisci, assembly GCF_036365525.1. Taxonomy (NCBI): domain Eukaryota; kingdom Metazoa; phylum Chordata; class Chondrichthyes; order Heterodontiformes; family Heterodontidae; genus Heterodontus; species Heterodontus francisci. The sequence goes on from NC_090380.1 coordinate 70,412,818, forward strand.
CACTTGCTGCATGAAAAAGGTTTTCCTCATGTCACCTTTGATTCTTTTACCATTCATCTTAAAAATGGTGTCCTCTGGTTCTCAATTCTTCTGCCAATGGGAACAGTTTCTCCTTAGCTACTCTGTTCAGACCTCTCATGATTTTAAACACCTCTATCAAACCACCTCTCAACCTTCTCTTCTCTAAGGAGAACAGCCCTAGCTTCACCAGTCTATCCAAGCAACTGAAGACCCTCGTCCCTGGAGGAACCATTCTCGTTAATCTTTTTTTGCTCCCACTCGAATACCTTCACATTCTTCCGAACTGTTACTATTACTGTTAGAGATCAAGAGGTAGTAAAATAATCTATTTATATTAGGTTTAATTTTAAAATTGCTCA